>NW_024583042.1:0-11648 GCF_018398535.1 Haplochromis burtoni
ACAAGAGAGATGAGCTGCAAAACAAGCTCAAATCATCACCCCTTCACCACGTGTTGACAGCTGGTGTGAGGTGTTTGTGCTGGTATTCTTTGCAACTTTGTTAACAAATTTGCAGCCATGCCGTCATGCTCTTTTTAGAGAGGAGAGACTGTCTCCTTGCAACCCTTCCAAACAAGCCGCACTTATTCAACTCTTTTCTAATTGTACTGTCATGGACTTTAACATTTAACATGCTAACTGAGGCCTGTAGAGTCGGAGATGTAGCTCCTGGATTTTTGAGCTTTTTCTGAGCACTGCACAGTTTGACCCTGGGGTGAATTTGCTGGGAAGATTATGACATTGTGATTATGACACATAGCTGAATACTCCAGACCAGCAAACTGCCAAAATGTATGATTTCATAGAGGTGCGCTCACTTGCTGGTAAAACAATTTGTGAATTGCAGTGAAGTTGGTTAGAAGTAATAAAGGGGGAACATATTACCCTCGAGAGTCTACAGACAAGCTGGAGCATCCAAATCACATGATCAAGTTAAGATTACTTCGAACATTCACTGAGTCTTGTTTCAATTTGGGTAAGAAGTGCAGACTTCAAACTACATGAAAGTGTTTAAATTGTGCTGATGGATCAAGTAAAACCAGAGTTGTGAAAGATAATGTAGCCCATGCATTTTCCCAAATACTGTCATCAGCTTGAGTGCAGGAAGAAATAATAAAAACTGTTTTATCTAAGGATAGAAAAAACCCCAAAAAACTTTGAAATAAAACATGACTCTTCCTATTGGGAAAAATGCAGCATGTCAGGCATTCACAAAATTATATGCCAGAGTGTGGCATTTGGTTGCTGAGGAAAGGGGAAGTTATTGGAGTGGAGGCAAATATATGCTGCGGCTGTGCTAAAAAAAAAAAAAAGACACCAAACAAGGCAAGATAAGCAGTTTGTAAAAGTGAAATATATAAATAAACTCTAAAGTAATCAAAAACTGCCATTTATAACCTTGACTTCGGAGTTTTAAATTACACAAAGATTGCATTATAACATATGTAGTTAGTGTGATAACATCTAGAGTTATTGCATTCATAGAAGTTTCTTCTGCTCTCAGAACAGATTCAGTTGTTCACAGTTTCGGGTCACGGTGCATTACCAGGTTGCAAACACTCACAAGGTGTTGAGTTGTGGTCATGAAAAGAACAAAGTGGTTAGCAAAAATTCTGTGATGCATTGTCATCTGACGGTTGACAAACCCTCAGTCTAACCACAGTGTGACAGCACGGCTTCACGGAAAGTCACATTTTGAATATTTTCTCATGCAGTTTTTTCTTCTCTAAATTTCATGTTCATTTACTTGACCAAACCTCTGATGTGTAAATCAGATCCAACTGAATGTCATCAGAACATATTATATGTCAATAGAAAATTGTCAGTATAATCTTTTAATAATATAAGTTTGCAAATGGTAGTGATAGGATGTGCGATCCTTAATAGTCTGCAAAGGCTTTGTGTGCATTCCAGAGTGCTCTGGCGTTCACACCCACATCCTGGGAGCATGGGAAAGGTTGTACCTTCTTTTATTGTTTTACGGTAGGATAAACGTAGCTATGTCAGTTTGAGTCTAAGCGCCTTTTTTACTTATAGATGAACTGTTGGATTTTCCAGACCAGCAGGTTAAGGGAAGTCGTTTATGGGGTCACACTCTGACACACACACACACACACACGCACACACACACACACACACACACACACACATATACACCTCCACACGCACGCACGCACGCACGCACACGCACACACACACACACACAACACACACACTATACACCTCCACATTCCAATGTAAGGAACAAACACCCACTGATGTATAAATAAAGACCAGGGCAGTCTCAGAGTTGCGAGTCCCTGAACCTTCACTCTCGTGCGAGAGCTCAGAGCTGCCCTTGCTAAGCAACAAGTAAAACTGTGTGTTTCTCCTCTCTGATTCTCAGCTGAAGAAGTGTCTTAGAATGCATCTCTTGACATTATATAATGAAATTTGTTTTCTTTTACTAATAAGTTGAGGATTTGGCGTAACATTGAATATAGAAGTTTTCTATCTCTGAAGGTCAGTTGCAATTATGGGTTGTAAACTCACTTTAGTAGTCCTCCTCCTTCATTATTCCATCCATTTTGTGATCAGTGCCACTGGTAGCAAAACAGCCCCGGAGCATGATCCTTCCACCACCAGGCTTAACATCTGGCACCGTGTTCTCAGATTTCAAAGGATCACCTTTGATACATCAAACATATTGTTGTCATTGTGGCCATATAGCTCAGTCATAGTCTAGTCTGCCCATAAAGCTTTCTTTCCAGAAGCAAATGGCTATTTGTGGTTGGGATCCTCTCAGTTCACAGTAATGACAAATTCCCTCTGATCTAAAGCTGGTCAAAGTGGTTAGCAAAAATTGGGCCAGATTGTGGGATTTTTGGCCCAATTTAAGATGAATTTTCAGTCGAGCAACCGTTTTGGGAATCGGCCCAAGTTTCACCTTAGTCGTGTGTCAGGCATCGAGTAGGTTGGGGTAACGAGAAGCAATTAACACCTCATGACCAGCTCCCGATCAGCAATCATATAATTGCGACCAGAATTTCAAACCTGTTAGAAATTCTGGTCGCCCCTCATGAGGGTATCGCACCGTTGAAGCGGTGCCACGAGCCGATTTAACACAACCTGTCACACTGCACACGCACAAACACAGAAATGGAAATGAAAAAAACAAAGTAGTATGGCAGTGCAGTGTGTGATCTGGACACAAGTGATGGAGGCCCAACTTGTAGAACGTTGGGAAGCTCGTCCCAGCTTCCCAACACGCAAATGAGAATCTGCGGATGCAAAATGTGGAACACACAAATCTAACCGGTTAACGTAAAAAACATTTTAGCTGGAACACCGGAGCTGTGAGCTCGGTGCACTCTGTCAGCTGACTGTTAGCTGAGCTAGCGACATCTCCGAAAACATCAGAGCACTTTTGCAAACATGTTCTATTTTGACCAGCTGACCAGATGGGAACTTTACGCCACTACATTCACAAAAAAATGGGTAGTACACATTTCCTGTAAAATTAAAGTAACATAATTAGAAGGAACATTTTTATTAATCAACTTCATGCAATATTTATTATGTGTGGTGCATTAATTAACAGTTCATGAGCTTGTGCTATTAAGTATTAAACCAAACATGTGTAAAACTGTACACAGACAGAGACTCATATCTTTACATATTTGGCTGTGCAGACAAACAGCTTATAAATTGGGTTTTTTTGCAGTCATGTTTGTGTAGCGCTTCATGTTGATGTATATATGCCATATATGGGCTCAAAGACGCAAAGTTGACAGGAAATGTGGTTGCTAAGCTGCTGCTATGTGCGCTGAATCTATTTATGGCTAAGGCAGTTGTGTAGTATAAAAAGGGCTGACATGGAAATCACTGATCTGTTTTACTCTTGTCCCTTGGCTTTCTTTCGTGGTCCTTTTTGAGTGATCCTCAGCTTGACACAGGTCAGTCTTCAGACTTGTTATATTTTAACTTTGATTTTATGTCTCTTTACTTTTGCATAACCTTTTACTTGAGTGTAATAAAACTTCAGGTCACGATTAACTTTTTCATCCGAGTATTAAAAACAACTTTTATATTTAAAAAGATGTTAGTTTGTCCAATTTCTCATGAGTGCAGATGTGGTAAAACACATATTTTTATCATTTAAGTACAAGTACATGTGCTTGGGTTAAAATTAGTCTAGTAAACTTTGAGATTCAACTTCTTTACTCAAAAGTGAGGAAAATAAAATCTCTAAAATGTACTTGAGTACATTTTAAAGCCTATTTCTACAATCTATTTTGGTGCAAAGCTAAACAAACCTCATTACTAATATAATAAAAAATATAAAGAAATTAAAACTTTATTTAAACTTAAATTATAATTATAATGAATATAATATGTTATCTTGTAATCTTTTGTAACACAAGTAGAGAAAAACAAAGTTTTAAAAAAGTTCTATTTGCTGTTGTCAACATTGTAAACAGGCCAACTGACCTCAACACCTAAATATTTGAAGTTTCTATTGTGAGCTCCAATAGATGTGGCAGACATGGCAGAAACACACCAGACAGAATAATACAGTGGAAGTAAAACCTGGAGCTAGTCAACTGGTTCAGGTGCAGCAGGTGGGCGGATCCTCCAAATTGCTCACAAGTATTTGGCTGCTTCACTTCGTTTGTTCCAAAAAAACATGTCAGCTTTTAGATGCATGTTGACTGTTTACTTTCCTAACATTGCTATTTTTCATATTTTACTTGCATGTATCATATACAGTCAACTTTACATAATTTCTGTTTAAACAAATATTCATCTTCATTCAAACAGATCTTACATGCAGCTGCTGTTCATTCAACCATTTAGTTTATTAACTTATAGCAATTAATCTGACATTTCAGAGAATTTCCTTCCCTGAAGATCTTCATTGATCCCTGCGTCAGAGAGCCGACTCCCACCAAACACTGCACTGCACAACAAATCACTCTGCTAACTGAAGAAAGAGGTAAAAGTAATACATCTTTACCAGTTGTTGTTTTGGTTCATCCATCTGGGATCATCCAGTTTGTTGTATTAAATGTGTATTTTAAATGTGTTTTAATGTGTAAGCATGTTCAAATGGTAAAACGTTTCAGAAACAAACAAACAAACTGACTACTTTACTTACTCTTATCAGTGTTCTTTTTCTGTCTTCAAAATAGAAATATGAAGCTCTCCATTTTCTTGCTGGTGGTGCTCTCTGTCACTGTGCTCTGTGTGGATTACGAACATGTTAAGAAGGTCAAAAATCAGCGTATCATCGAACCAGACACAAAAATGTCGTCTGTTTCTTCTAGCAGATCAGCACAAGAAAGTGTTGACGAACGTGTTAACAACTTCGCAAACCAGCATATCATCGACACAGAAGAGTCATGTGATAAACTAATAGAAGACCGGAAGATCAAAGATGTTAATGGTAAAGATAAAAAAATAAGAAACACCTTCATCGTTAGCACTTTTAACAAGGTCAAAGATATTTGTAAAGAAGAACAACGTGTTTATAAAAATGACAATCTTTATAGAAGCTCTGAAGAGATGGAGCTTTTGCACTGCACACTGCAATATGACAAAAGAAAATACGAAGGCGTAAAGATAAAGAAGCATATTGAAATTGCATGTGTGACAATCGGCCGTGGTCTTCAACCTGTACACTTGCAATGCTGCTTTTAGTTTGAGAGCTGCTCTGTAACTTTGTAAAGTTTGCATAAATAATAATGGGAATATTATTATTAAGGAAATATGGAAGAATTGTTTGTAAGTGAATGTGGAATAATACCACAATCACAAGAGTTATTGAAAGAACTTTTGACTTTCTTGTCTCACTTGCATAAGTAAACATTACATCACATCCATCCTGTTCTCTCAGATCACAGACATTGCTTGTCTTTCAGCATTCAATAAATAATCTACAAAAAAAACAAGTTGCTGCTCCAGAGAATTTTTTTATACTTAAAACAAAGCTCTTGTAAAACCACAAACACTCGCTGGTTTTAAAATCATTGATGAAGAGAGGAGCTACAGATTTTGTCTTAGTGCTGAGGTCTGAGTTAGTGCTGGAGTTCATCTGGACTGCATTGGATTTCTATCTGCTCCATGTGTGGGAATAAGCAGAGACAACTAACAAAGAACTTTCAGCAGTAGGGCTGGGCGATATATCGAGCTTTTAAATATATCGATATATTTTTATACGAGATATGAGATGTGACAATATCGTTTACATCAATATTGTCTATGTTACATTATAATTATACTTGTGGAGCCCCAATTTTGTCTCTCTTTCGTCCACTTTTGTCTCTACGCAACGTTACTCGCAAGGTTACTCAGAGAGAACCCCAGTGTCTGGGGTTCTTTGTGAACCCCATTCTGTGAAATGAAGAAAGCAAGAAGAATGAGTTAAGTAAAGTTTGACTTATCTGACTGTTTTGTTTCGCATAATGCGCCTTATAATCCGGTCTTATGGTCTGGAATATGGTCCTCGTATTCTTAAGAACAGATGATCTGTTTAACTGTACCTTACTTTCAGTAAGTCACTCGGTGTTGCATGTAAATTAAATTCACATTGATGGCCCATCATCCACGTGCCCTAATCACTTAACAGTCCAAATGGCTGCTTTGTTGAGTCCCACATATTGGGCACTTATTCTTATCCATATTTTTAATCTGTTGCAGCAGTCACGATGCTGCTTATAAATTATACTCAGACTGATGAGTCTTCACTGATGTCCCCAAAACAAATAAAGCTCCAAATGTTTATGCTGTTGTTTCTTCAGTTATTACTTCTAAATATTTTGAAATGCAGGCATCTGATCTGTTTCTGTTATGTAGCCTAATGTAATGCAGTCAATGCTCTCACTGCTACTGCTGCAGAGATCAGGGTCAAAAGCTGTGTGGGCCCCACCTGCACACACCAGAATGAATGAACCTTCCTGTATAAACGCAGTCCCTCGAGACGTGACTGCCCCTCAGCATCTCTGTTTATTACACCAAAGCAAGTTTGAGAACAAAAAGAATAAATGGCTCTGTATTTGGTGCTTGTTTATGTGTTTCTATGCAAAAGCACCCTGTGATGTTAATGATAGGGGTGCAACAATACTCGTATTGATATTGAACCGTTCGATACAGTGTTTTCGGTTCGGTACGCATATGTATCGAACAATTACAACATTTTTAATTTATTTTATCAACTTTTCTTCTGACGATGCTGTCTGTGTTGAGCGCTCAGTGGATCTGCGTTCGACTACTCCGCCTAGGCTGCACTGTCGAGTGCAGATCCACTGAGCGCAGCGCAAGCTAGCAAGACAGAAGCTAAGCTCGTTGCAACATGGCAACTAGCCTCAACGCTACCCGAAATTGAACCTCCCCCACCCTCATTCAGATCTGGCGTTTGGAACTATCTGGTTTTCATGTGAAGCATGACCCAGATGGTAAGCGCGATCATGGACAAAAGTAAAACAGTATGTCGGATGTGCCACGCAATGCTCAATTGTGGGAACTAGTGCGTTAGCGCAGTTAGCTGTTAACTTTGCGCCATCCAGCCCCACGCACGGGCGATCCGACGGTACTCGTTAACGGAGATTTGCGTGTTATGGCGTTAACGTCATTTCAACGAGATTAAGCTGACAGCACTAGTGGGAACACAACGAATATGACTGCACATTTACGCCGACATCATCCTAGTGCAAAGACAAGTGGAAGCAGACAAAAACAACAAGCAGCATGCTACAAACTTTACCCGAGTCATTTAGACAGCCGTTAGCACATGATTCTCCTTATGGGGACCTGATATGTTTAATATGCTGCTGAGAATATAGCCCAGAAGAAGCGTATAGTATAGCTTTTATTTTGAAAGAGCACATTTCTCTGTAATAAACTCTTTTTTGCATTGAAAAAATATCGAACTGTGACACCAAAGTATCGAACCGAACCGTGAATTTTGTGTATCATTGCATCCCTAGTTAATGATGACCATGTCTCTCAATTTGAAATGACTCCAACAAAGTTACATTTTTGTTTTTAATATGCTTTTAATTCTATTAACAGACTCAGTTCTATTAACAGCTCTCTGATATACATTAGCATTATAATATTAGGGAGAAAACTGGCCGTCCCTGTTCAGTCATTAATAATAAATAACCTCTTAGTTCACTTGCCTCAGTTCTGCTGTGTTCACGACATCAGCGGAGCGGGAGGTGGCTTACTGGGCTTAAGCCCGGGTTGTTGTTTCAGAAGCCCGGGGTCTTTTGGAGTGTAATTTGTTTCATAGTTAGTTGCCTGACTGACAACTACACTCAACAAAAATATAAACGCAACACCTTTGTTACTGCTCCCATTCCCCATGGGATGGACGTAGAGACCTAAAATTCATTCCAGATACACAATATAACCATCCCTCCCAAACAGTGGTCACAAATCAGTCCAAATGTGTGGTAGTGGGCACATCTGCTATATTGAGATAATCCATCCCACCTCACAGGTGTGCCACATCAGGATGCTGATCTGACATCATGAGTAGTGCACAGGTGTACCTCAGACTGCCCACAACAAAAGGCCACCCTGGAATGTGCAGTTTTTTTGCGCTATTGGGGGTCTGGGGACCCAGAACCGGTCAGTATCTGGTGTGACCACCATTTGCCTCATGCAGTGCAACACATCGTCGCATGGAGTCTATCAGATTGTCAATTGTGGCCTGTGGAATGTTGGTCCACTCCACTTCAATGGCTGTGCGAGGTTGTTGGATATTCGTGGGAACTGGTACACGCTGTCGTATACGCCGGTCAAGCACATCCCGAACATGCTCAATGGGTGACATGTCCGGTGAGTATGCTGGCCATGCAAGAACTGGGACATTCTCAGCTGCCATCTGCCCTGAACAATGTGAACCATGATTCATCCGTGAAGCGCACACCTCTCCAACGTGCCAGACGCCATCGAATGTGAGCATTTGCCCACACAAGTCTGTTACGGCGACGAGCTGGAGTCAGGTCAAGACCCCGATGAGGACGACGGGCATGCAGTTGAGCGTCCCTGAGACGGTTTCTGACAGTTTGTGCAGAAATTGTTTGGTTGTGCAAACCAATTGTTCCAGCAGCTGTCTGGGTGGCTGGTCTCAGACGATCTTGGAGGTGAACCTGCTGGATGTGGAGGTCCTGGGCTGGTGTGGTTACACGAGGTCTGCGGTTGTGAGGCCGGTTGGATGTGCTGCCATATTCTCTGAAACGCCTGTGGAGACGGCTTATGGTTGAGAAATGAACATTCAATGCACGGGCGACAGATCTGGTTGACATTCCTGCTGTCAGCATGCCAATTGCACGCTCCCTCATTGCTTGTGGCATCTGTGGCATTTTGCTGTGAGACAAAACTGCACATTCCAGGGTGGCCTTTTGTTGTGGGCAGTCTGAGGTACACCTGTGCACTACTCATGATGTCAGATCAGCATCCTGATGTGGCACACCTGTGAGGTGGGATGGATTATCTCAATATAGCAGATGTGCCCACTACCACACATTTGGACTGATTTGTGACCACTGTTTGGGAGGGATGGTTATATTGTGTATCTGGAATGAATTTTAGGTCTCTACGTCCATCCCATGGGGAATGGGAGCAGTAACAAAGGTGTTGCGTTTATATTTTTGTTGAATGTATATAAAACAAAAAACTACACACAATATTCAAAGCACATAGCACACAGTCCTAAATTCCCCCTAATTTTGCTATGATCCAAGCTCAGGCACTAGCCGACTGAGCAGAGGCGGAGCCAGACATCTTATAGGGCTTTGGAGCGTGATGTCACGTGAGGGGGCCACGTCCCATCCCGCCATGACAATAGGCCAAACAAAGCACAGGGAACCTCCAAAAGTTGATTCTGTTCATCTGGACGTAGCAATTTGTGGGAGAAACGTTTTGTCACTCATCAGAGTGACTTCTTCAGTCTCAGCTGAATGCAGGTTTCCTCAATCTTATAAACAGGACATTTGCATAATGACTGAAACCAGCCGACTGATCAACAGCCATGAGTACCATTCACAGAGAGTTGGGGAATGGCTGCAATCACAGTTAAAACCTTCGTAGAAAAATAAGTCCAGTATTACAGAATGAAATCAAATTATTGTGTTTGTTGGCGAGAAAACTTACAAACATACAGTACAGCACTTCAGAGTCACACTGCTAGCGATCGAAGATTTAAGTAAATTTGACAGCTGATCAAGACGCAGAACACAATGCGCTGTAAAAAAATTTTTTTAAAAAAGCATGTAAAATTGCAAAAACCAATCTGCGACACAGCGAGGCCGCGTTATAGCAAGGGACCACTGTATTATATATGCAGGACACCTTGAACTAGCTTTTTTTTTAATTAAGCAGCAAGTCAATGCTGTCATGTAAAGTCTGAATTCAAACACAGGTTGGGGAAACCTGCACTGAGCTGACTGAAGATATCAAACATTTCCAGTAAGACATTTGACCAGGTCTTTTAACACGTCCCATTAACCAAGCGGCATTCTCAAGCTGCTGCTGCACTGTTAAGAAAATCATAACTTAATCCTCATAGAACAGTCAGAAGAAAACAAACAAACATACAGTCATGTGGAAAAGAGTGTTTTCATAGAAATCTATAGCATACTCTGAAAAACTACGAACACTCCAGGATTCAGTCATTTATGTTTTAGAAGCAATAGTGTCACCAAATTGTTTCTGTATGACTATCAGTGTTTCACAAGGATGTTTGGCTCACTCTTCTTTACATTGTTTCTTCACATCATTGAAGTTTCTGACATTTATTTATGTACAGCTATCTTAAGTTCCCTGCACTGAATATTAGGTTGAGGTATGGACTGTGACCGGGCCACTGCAAAACCTCGATTCTTGTCTTTTTCAGTCATCCTGTTGCAGCTCTGCTGATGTGCTTGGGAACTTTACCCTGCTGCAGTACATCGAAACACACCATTGACTCCAGAGTACTCGGTATACAGGGGAGTTAATGGAAAACTCAAATTTTTCATTCTGTATATTTCATGTTCATTTACTTGACCAAGCCTCTGATGTGTAAATCAGATCCAACTGAATATCATCAGAACATATGATATTATGAAATTTGTTTTCTTTTACTAATAAGTCGAGGTTGAGGATTTGGAGTAGCACTGAATATAGAAGTTTTCTATCTCTGATGATCAGTTTCAATGGTTGATTGTAAACTCACTTTACTAGTCCTCCTCCTTCATTATTCCATCCGGCAAATCAGCCCCGGAGCATGATCCTACCACCACCAGGCTTAACATCTGGTACAGTGTTCTCAGATTTCAAAGGATCACCTTTGATACACCAAACATACTGTTGTCATTGTGGACATATAGCTCAGTCATAGTCTAGTCTGCCCAGAAAGCTGTCTTTCCAGAAGGGGTTGGGATCCTCAGTTCACAGTAATAACAAATTCCCACTGATCTAAGGGGGACTCTTTGGTCTTCTTCCAGCCCTTGGCCAAGTGGTAACATATCCAAACAACTTGTAATTACAAACGATTATTTGAACCGAATCTGTAAGTGTATAAAAATGGCTTAAAATGGTTTACAGTGAGTTCCTTGGACTTTCTGTTGTTCTAAATATTGGTCAATCCAACAAGTGCTTTTAAGCTAATCCTTTTTACGCTGCGAAGAGAAACTAACACTTGTAGTCGGCCATGATCACTAATGAGAAGTTAATAGGGCTTGTTGAGTTATGAGGTGCAGAACCTTCAGCACCTCACATGAAAAGATTTGACTGTGTGTATGCTTTTGGCACTGTGTGGATTTGAGAAAATCCAAAATAAATTCAAACTTGTTTTTGAAAGCTGTTTTATAAATTTCAGTGGTATATTATTCATGCAATAGGGAGGTGTCTTCTTCAACTACTGGGGCTGAAATAAGTTCATCTAGTTTAGAAACTTCCACTGAACAGTCTATTATAGTGTCAGAACTAAGCATATGCTTAAGAACTTAAACACTTTAAATGAGAATAATAGAAATTTTCCTTTACAACTTCTACTCAAGTACAATCAATAAAGAAAGCCC
>NW_024583042.1:39698-79698 GCF_018398535.1 Haplochromis burtoni
TAGATATCAGAAAGACATTTTTAAAAAATGTAATCCGATCCATTAAATATCACGAAAGCATGTCACAAGACTTGCAACACGACGTAACTCAGCTCATAACCGTAGCACGTTGGAGCAGTATGCGTCACGTGATAGAGCGGCTGTGGCGTGCGAGACCTGTCGGCGGTCTGGTTGAGCAGTTGGAGCCTCGCTACAAACCGGCATTTCATCTGCGAGAAAGTGATCCCAGAGAGAAGTAAAGCAAATGTGTAAGTTCATCTCTGAATGTTTGTAAAGCATTCCCACGTTAAGCTTAACAACCGATATATGGAGCGACTGCCTCTTCTCTCTCCCTCCCTCTCCTGCTGCTACTTCAGTCATGAAACTGATCAATGATCAGCTGATCGGCTTTTCTGTCGCGACTCCGTCTCTCTTGTTTGTTTTTGGCCCACTTTGCACCAGAAACCAGCGGCTAAACAACAGCAGCCCATTAAAGCTTGATAAGCTGTTGTTTGAATTTATTTAATATTACTTTCTACACCAGGATCCTTTTTCTGCTGCTAACTGTGCAGGGGCGGGTCTAGCAAAGTTTAGCCAGGGGGGGCAGGTAGGGCATGAACAGGGAAAAGGGGGCACAAAGAATACTTTTCTTTCTTATTCTCATTTAAAACGTCTAGCTTTTAATAAATAATTATCTCAATCTTACACCCAAGTTTTAATCTGATGTAAAATGTATAGAAATCCATTAATGTATATAGTAACTATTAAGTCTAATAAACCCTAGTAAGCTGTAGTACTTTTTCCTTTGGGAACCATCTGTGCAGTCTGCAATTTTGTTGAAGAAAGATGTTGAATCTATTTAATTATTGTGGAAAAATAATTGATTTCTGTGCATTTCATTACCCAGAAATCTAACTTTTCATGCCTGTGAGCATAAACATGAGCAGCAGCGCCCTCTGCAGTTTGTGTGTGGAAGTGCAAAAGCTTACAGCACCTGGTATTCCCAGGCGGTCTCCCATCCAAGTACTGACCAGGCCCGACCCTGCTTAGCTTCCGAGATCAGACGAGATCGGGCGTGTTCAGGGTGGTATGGCCGTAAGCGAAAGCTTTGCTATATAAAGGGCATTTTATAAGTGGCAAGTGTCTCACAGTTTGATATATATTATTGTGCCAAGCTTTATATGTTACAGCGAAAGCATGCAGCTATTCCTTGTTTACTGCAGCTTCAACACTGAGCTGCAGAAATACTTTTCCCACAGTAACATCTCCATAATAACATATGTTAGATTATTATAGAACCCTGTGTTTTGTAATTCTAACATTTTTGTCGTTTGGAGACTTTAACTTCTATATAGAAGAGAAAACGTGTGCATGTGTCATCACAGCATGTTTAAAAAGGCTGTTTCTGTGCTCTTCTCTCGCTTACGGCCATACCACCCTGAACACGCCCGATCTCGTCTGATCTCGGAAGCTAAGCAGGGTCGGGCCTGGTCAGTACTTGGATGGGAGACCGCCTGGGAATACCAGGTGCTGTAAGCTTTTGCACTTACACACACAAACTGCAGAGGGCGATAAAACTCTCACTACTCCTTCCTGTAGTCTCTAGTTTCCTCCTGCTTTCCTTGAAGCACAAAAGCGCCTCGCTGATCATTTCCTAGATGCTATTTAAGGAATATTTCCTTTTGACAGTAACTACTATAGAACCTAGAGCAGCACCTCACTGTCAATAACAGATTAAACGAACAAATCACAGTACTATTGCAGAGTATAACATGGAGACAAGTAAGAGAGAAAAAACAACAACAAGATGTGACATGTTGAATTTAATATAATTATAAAAAGCAGAAACAAAGTTTTGGTTTATAGTTTACAGAATTTTACAGGGGAAAAAAAACAACACTGCGTCATATTCATATAAATGCACCGATCTGACAGACTTGCACAGGTACAAAGCAAAGGAAGTGTTGAGTTCATCTGCATGGAGCCTGAATGACCGCCTCAGCAGATCATGTATGTGGCATACGGCCAACACTGGACCAATGAGCAAGCTTTACCTCATCCCTGTCCTCTCATCTTAGTATGCATACTGAAGTTTGCATGTTACGGAGTTTTGGGGGGGTTTTGTTGTTGTTTTTGGCTGTCATATTTTCCTTTTTAAAAAAACGGCATCTTGAAATGTAAAAATGTGCTCGACAGTCCTGCTGCTTTAACCACAAATCATTTCCTGAAACTTGGAAAGTGTCCCTGTTGCTGAAAATCACACATCTTCATCATATTTGGAGGAAGTGGCTTGCAGCTCTGGTCGGTAAGATGTTTCCCTGGAGGAGAGAGAAGGACATTTGAGAGATTGATGACTCACAAGAGTCTAATCACATCAGTGCAACCAGTGGTTACTTGTATTAGTTTATTAATTAGAGATGAACCGATCTGATATTACGTATCGGTCTGATACTGACGTAAATGACTGGATCGGATATCAGAAAGACATTTTTAAAAAATGTAATCCGATCCATTAAATATCACGAAAGCATGTCACAAGACTTGCAACACGACGTAACTCAGCTCATAACCGTAGCACGTTGGAGCAGTATGCGTCACGTGATAGAGCGGCTGTGGCGTGCGAGACCTGTCGGCGGTCTGGTTGAGCATTTGGAGCCTCGCTACAAACCGGCATTTCATCTCCGAGAAGTGATCCCAGAGAGAAGTAAAGCAATGTGTAAGTTCATCTCTGAATGTTTGTAAAGCATTCCCACGTTAAGCTTAACAACCGATATATGGAGCGACTGCCTCTTCTCTCTCCCTCCCTCTCCTGCTGCTACTTCAGTCATGAAACTGATCAATGATCAGCTGATCGGCTTTTCTGTCGCGACTCCGTCTCTCTTGTTTGTTTTTGGCCCACTTTGCACCAGAAAAGGAAACCAGCGGCTAAACAACAGCAGCCCATTAAAGCTTGATAAGCTGTTGTTTGAATTTATTTAATATTACTTTCTACACCAGGTAATAAATAAAAAAAAAGACAGTTAGAACAACCAGTGGTGCCGTCATGCATTGTTTGTTGCTTATCATGTAATTACCATGTCTTCCCCGTGTACAGCAGCTTCTGCTCCTCTCCCTCCACTCGTCAGTCTTCCTTCAGGTTATCAATGAGCTCCTGCGTCTGCTGGGCCAGCCTCCTCTTCTCAGCCTGCTGCTTCTTCAGGGCTGCCTCTGCTTTCTTACTCTGGTAGATCTTCACCCCAGCAAACCCCAGACACAGCAGCAGCGTCTTCAGGGCTAAGATGTAGAAAAGCAAGGGGACGTTGTCCAAAGCCTGAGCATAGATAAGGGTACATATTTAACATAAATATGTATATAAATATATATGCAGAAATACTGTTTGTTAGAGAGTTTCTTTATAGTATTTCTGGTTTTTTCTGTTAGATTTAAGAGGTTTGCTGCAAAAGAAATTTCTGGAACAGTCTGGGACCCCAGAGGAGATTTTCCTCCTCCTCTCTTCTACCTCAGCTGCTTATGCAGGAGGTGGCAGTTATAAAAAGGACAAACAGCTGCACACCATGTGCTTTATGAGCTTGTAGCTGCACCGGGTCACACACACTTGTCATTACCGAAACAGCATTCAAAATCTTTGTATTTTAAAAATTTTCTTTACATAATAATTTAAATTAAGCATCCTATAAGAAAATTTCTAATTCCCACATTCGGCATAGATATTATCTAGCAAGTGACCGCGGCTTTAATGTTTCTACTAGTCACCTCTATTAACGCTATTATCAGCTTATTTCTGTGGTTAAATATAACAACACGTTTAAAAACTGGAGATGCCACTTGCAGTTTAAAACATACAGGAATATACACGCAGAGAGAGAGAGAGAGAGAGATGTATATGCTATTTGATATATGACGATAGTAAAAGTTTTGGACGCGGTTGTAACAAATAACGCGAGAGTCTATGGTAACGTTAGCTTTAAGCTAGTGACAGCTGCGGCAAAAAAAAGGAGCAAAAGAAAACCTAAACGAGCACAAGAGTTATACACTCATAGCCAAGCGTGCATTTGGTCCATTTAAAATGATATATCTACTGATGGTTACCTTCCAGTTAATCATTTTTCGCTCCTGTGATGGTGCAGTCGTTCTCAGTCAGCAGCCAGAGAGCTATTAGTGGTCGCGAGAAGAAGGTGGAGCTTACAGTAACTGGCCAATAGAAATGCGATATCTGCTAGCTGGCACTTATGCTACATTCAAAGTTTATGGAGTAAATCAAATCGAACCAACTCGTAAGACGAGTTGGAATACATCAAATAATGTGGAAACATTAATTTACATCAATCTAATGGTAGAAAACCACCTTAAACATTAAAGGGATTAAATTATTATTTTTATTATTTTTAAAACTCGGCGTTTCCTCATTTCCTACTGAAGTGGAATGCATCATTACTAATGGCAGTGCCGACGCACGGGGAGGGTGACTGACTCGTACCTGCTTGAAGGTTCTAGTAGTCAAGTAAACTAGATATACATTACATCTTCCATTTCTGTGTGCTCACAGAAGAGAAGTCGGTAACAACATTTGCTCAAAAACAATGTAAAATATGTAATATATCCGGTCTATTAGGTCAATAAGGAAACTCAAAGGCTTTTGATAACTGGTGCTTGCTAATGGATAATTTTGCCAGTTAAGAAATTGGCCCATTCATAGTCTTTGTTGCTGTGTTCTATAGGACGAATTCTTCGTAATGTTATAATGACGTTTTGATAAAGAGTGCGTGTCCGACAATACATAAACTTTAAGCTTGTCATACGTCGGCTTTGTGTCTTGGGTTGTATACCAGTATGCCGGCATCTTGGGCATGCGTAGTCACGGTGGCCGAGAGGTTAAGGCGTTGGACTCGAAATCCAATGGGGTTTCCCCGCACAGGTTCGAATCCTGTTCGTGACGAAATTTAATTTATGTTATCCATCAAAGTGCAAGCTGAAGCCGAGGTGCTAGCTAGCTGAAGTGTTCCTCCCTTAAATATACAGTGTACGAGCATAATTTCAATATATATAACTGAGTTTTGTTAATTTCATATTCAGTTACACATTACAAATGTAACAGGTAAATACTTTTAGTTTTAAATTGTTAGCTTTGATAACTCATTAGTTTGAGCAAATTAGTTATATTTCTGCTACATAAATGGGTGATAATTACTTAGTATAATTCTTTTTTTTAATCTGTCTTTATCTGTCTTTTTCCCCCTTTCCCACTAAAGTTGAATGTAACATTACTAATGTATTTGTAAGGTAATTGTTTTTTTGTTGTTGTTTTTTTCTTTTTTATATTATGTGTGTTTATTGTGGGGTGGCACTTCTATTTGTACTCAAAGGAGCTTGCAAAGAAAAGCGTCTGGACTTCTTTAAGTTGCTTGAAGACGTTTCACCTCTCATCCAAGAAGCTTCAGTTCTAAGGTCAAGTGGTGGAGAGTCCCAGATTTAAACCTAGCAGGAGTTTCCCCCCACAGAGGGACAAAAGGACCCCCTGATGATCCTCTAATCGCCTGAGCCAAGGTGTGGAACTGGGTGTGGGTCCCAATCAGCCAGAGTTTCGGGTGAGTTCATTGTGAAACCTGGGCCCATTTTATCATGCGAATTCCTGAGGTCGGATGGCCCAGGATGTGAGTGGGCGTTAAGGCGTCTGGGAAGGGATCTCAAAACTGGATTATAGATGGCAGAGAGTTGGTGTCGTAAACCACCGCCTCTGTTCAAAGATGGTCGCTCACAGTGGACATAGATGGCTTCTTTCACTCCTCTTTCAAACCATCTGTCCTCTCTGTCCAAAATGTGAACATTGGCATCCTCGAAAGAGTGTCCTTTATCCTTAAGATGCAGATGGACTGCTGAGTCTTGTCCTGTGGAGGTGGCTCTTCTGTGTTGTGCCATGCGCTTGTGAAGTGGCTGTTTGGTCTCTCCAATGTAGAGGTCTGAGCATTCCTCGCTGCACTGTACAGCATACACCACATTGTTAAGTTTGTGTTTTAGTGTTTTGTCTTTCGGGTGAACCAGTTTTTGTCTGAGCGTGTTGCTGGGTCTGAAATGCACCGGGATGTCATGCTTGGAGAAAACTCTCCTGAGTTTTTCTGATACACCGGCTACATAGGGGATGACAATGTTGTTGCGTCTGTCCTTCTTATCCTCCCTCGCTGGTGTCTGATCTTCTTTTCTGTGCCTCTTTGCTGACTTTAAGAACGCCCATTTAGGATAGCCGAACGTTTTGAGTGCTTCTTTTTCCCTTCAGGCTAGAACTGGGTTACTTAGATTAACCAGTGTAAATATAGGACAAGGTTACAGTGTACCTTATGATTCAAACCTCAAGCACAGTCAGTGGCTGCTGTGCTTTATGTAACTGTCACGTTTCTTGAAGCTGCAGCATGAAGGACAACATTAAGCACTTATTAGTTTCAGATCGATTTTATTACAGTTGTCATGATCACAGGTGTAATAGTTACACAGGTTGTAAAAAATTAATATATGACAACTGAAGTGTGAAATGTAAACACTACAAAACAAAATGCACTTTGCCTCTAACTGAAGGATGAGCATTTAAAGTATACAGTATAACTGGTGGCCTCATAAATAAGCTTGTCATTGAAGGACAATATGATGCACACAGGATGCACTGGCTCACATCCTGTGTGCAGACAGTAAATTATGCATGGATATAAGAAAAACGTGCACTTTTTCAGTAGAAACCAATCTGTATACTGATTTAAACAAGGTTGCACATTTTGGGATTAACAAATAACCCACGCAGGCTCATAGTCAAGTAGAACTTCATAAATAAGGAGGAGTATATACTGGTTTTCAATAAGGATTATAGCATATATTTAAAATTATAATGGGAGGTCTGTCTGTGTTTGCTGCCAATTATATTTTCACCCCAGCTTTTCTCTCTTATTAGAAGGACCTGGATTGACTGTATCCAGGTAAACGTACTGCACCTTCATGCTACACTATAGATTATTCGTTTTTAATGAATTAAAAACAATCGATTTATGATTTAGGAGAGAAAAAAAGAATCAGCAAAAACATACCAAACATGAAACTCCAACCAAAGCTTCTTTATAACGTGCTGATCTTGAAATAAATAGCTGATTAATAAATATATTAGCTGTCAGTTTGCTAAGTGGGACTTGTCCTACATGACAGTGCAGCTCAGTTCTGCCTGGCTCTTATATAACACTAATATCTCATTTAATGAGCCTCATGTACAGTAATAACTTGATGACACAGGAATGGACGTGTGGGGTTGGAATGTATTTACACAGTGAAATTCATCGGAAGCCACCAAGTAGACTTAAGTTCCTCCTGATCTTTTTTATACTGAAGATTTTTTAATAATGGGTTAGCCATGCAACGCATCTTAAGCTACGCGATTTAGAGTCTCACATGCTCTCAGCTCATAAAGTCATCAGCACCCAAGTTAAGGTGCAGCTGTATGTTAGTGTGTAAATGCTGATGTTTTGGCTCATCGTCTTCACTTTGGCTTTGCACAATCAAAGTCACGCATCCTTCTCAGTTAACAGTGTGACAATCCATTGCTTTACAGAACACATGCCGCATCCATCTGTTCATACTTTCGCTGGTCCATCCGTCTGTCTGCCCATCTCGATCGATCCTAACACATGTAACGGCTGCTATGAGAAAACCAAAACCAACAGTGGCTCGAAATACCTCCGTGCCACAGAGCTGCACCAGAAACAAACCAATGAGCCTTCGTGGCCGCTCAGCCAACCAGGCCTTAGTTTCTAAGTAGAAACTAGAGATCGTAGGTCAATCAGAGAGTAGCACGTCCTCGCTTTTGCTTTGTTCATGGGGTTAATTAATCTGATATAAAGCGCCAGCCTCAGACACAAACTGAGACTTTTCCATCCTTCGTGGCTTTGATCCAAGTCGTTGCAGCTTTAATGAGCAGGGAAAGCTCAATGAGACGACGGCTTCTGCAATCCCGACCTAAATAGTAGTGTCTTTGTTTTTTCCTTGATAGTAAATCGATGCTTCTGTTTGTGTTATAATCAAATCCAAGAACAGAAATAAAACGCTCTCGAGTATTTTAATCGTGGCCCAGGCAGCCATCTCCATATTCGGCCCTGTGAGGAGTAAATCTTCGCTTCCTTTTTCTTTCCTCACATCTGCGTCTCTAGGTGATGCATCCTTAATCTCAATCCTGGCCGGCTGTCTTCATCCGTCCTCGTTTTTCTTTTGTTTCAGTGGTATTTTGGCTGGCGTCATGGAGAACCAAAGAAACGGCCTGACAGCCGGTTCTCTCCTCCTCTTGTTCAGCAGTGCTCATGCTGGCTCCAGTCAAAATCACTTAAAACTAGAGGTAGGCTGTTGTTGTACATATATCATCCTCTGTTCACCCTCTTTCAATGATTTCTTGGTAACTTGCTTCCTAGTAACTACAGAAGTTCTCCCAGGAAACAGTTAACTGCAAAGAAAATCAGTCCCTGCAGCGTCTGAGCACATTTTTTTTGAGGAGGAGCGTCACAGCATCATGGCACATCCACCCTTAGCTCGTGATAATCATTATTAGGAAAATTGTGAGGGTGTACATGCTCAGTAGCGCGCCCTGTGGTTCGTTCTGGACATGGTGAGGGGCAGGGAGACTGAGGACAGAGAGGACACCTCCCAGTAAAGAGAGCGAGACAGGAAGAGCTGGTAGAGGATGACCATGGAGATGGACTGGCAGAGGATCACCCCCATGGTCACCACCTGCAGAGGAGGAAGACAGGTGGGAGGCAGCGTGTAAACTTGGTGGCCAATGGAGGACAAAAGGTAAGAACTGAACATTTAAACTCAGTGAACATGAAAGAATTATCCTCAATAGCAAAAACTGTTGTTGTCTTTGTGCGGGAGTTCAAACCTTTTCCTTCTGATGCTCGTTGAAGATCACAGACATGAGGACGAGGATGGGATGACAGAGGAACCACAGGAAGCATCCCTGCACAGAACAAGACCACATGACCGCCCGAGAACCTGCAGGCGTCTGTTATGTCAGTTTTATTGAGAAATCGTTTTTACCTTGGCGAAGCTGAGGTAGAAGTCTCTCTTTAGGGTGCTCCTCTCGGTGGAGATGATCTGGTAGAGGATGGAGGCCAGTAGGAGGGCCAGGCCCACTCTCAGAGCCATGAGGAGGAGACCAGCCACACTCTGCTGGGCGTGATAGCTGTGGTGTTCACTCTCCGACTCTGAATACTGCTCCCACAGCAGCAGCACCGCCTGAAAATACAGTCCGGTTCTTAACAATCATCTTGTGGCAAATACCCCAAATGAACTCCCACCTCATTCTGAAAACATCATGTTTACCTGATCGGGATTCTATGTGCTGGATCAAATTTTCCTTAAAAATTAAACACTTGAAGTCATCTCAAGTTCTGCATACCTGTGTAATAACTCCACCAACAGCTACAGCTGTGGAGGCCGGAGACTGTTCCCACTGCAGAGGTCGGGACTGAGGCTTCCTGCCTCGGCTCAGGGTCCAGCCCATACACAGACTCAACAACATGTACAGCATGGACACCTGGGACACCATATCCCAGACTGCATTGGAGCCAAAAGAGAGGTTAACATGATCAGAGAGGTTCATTTTTTCTCTTATTGACTCTTTATAATGTTGCAGGTAACATACACTCAGCCAGGCTGCCCATCAGTGGAAGACCGATTCCATCTCTGGAATACCTGCAGACAACAGGAGGCACAAACAGAAACACTGTTGTCTTAATTCACATAGTTTTTTATTAACAACTCTGTACTAAATAAATACAAATATTCCAAAAGACTTAAAATACATTTTAGGTCATAAAACATTACTGATATGTAACAGTGGGCCATCAAGAGTAGCATGAGCTTTAGAAACATTATAAATATTGCGCTGCCTTTCTCTGGCTCTGCTGAATCTACCTGGCCAGGTGGATGTAGTTGCAGAGCGCAGAGCAGCCCTGTAAAGCCAGCGCTGTAGTCAGTACTTTGAGGACAGTGTGCATGGGTCCTCCTTTCCTCAGAGCCTGGTACAGAGGCTGGATGTAGATGCAGCAGGCGATGAAGTAGGCCAGCAGCAGGAGGAAGTAAAAACTGTGGAGGCCTAAGAGAGCGAGAGGGGAAAAATCATCAGCAATCCATCAGGATCAAACATAAAGTCCTGTCCTAATGTATTAATCAGGTCTGACATAGCACCTGAAGAGCCCTTACAACTTTTTATTAGTTTTACTAGATTTGGGACTTTATGCCGACAGTCATACTCTCACTGCAGAGGAAGCTAACAAGCATGAAATGCATCACCAGCTTGAGCTTAGTGATGCACTGACATTATCTGCTGTAGTCTGACAGCGGAGGGCGTATTCGGGGTGTCTGACCTGCCTCCTCTGCACTGAAATGCTCCAGAGGGTTTCCAGCCGAGTCGGCATTAAACAGCAGGACAGTGAAATCAAGATCAGCGTGGCCAGCAATCAATACGTTTTCCTAAGGAGAGAACGGAAATCTCAGTGATAAGCAGAATCCATATAGTTATGACTATCATTATTACTCGATCATGCAGTACTGTTGAAGGCATTACTATCTAGTATAACAGCATTACTACCAATATTTCAACCTATTTTTCCAGAACCAGTTTTAAATATTTAACTGTGCATTCACACTGTCAGTGTTGTGTTTTGTGTTAGAATGAGCTCGCTGACAATAAATGTTTATTGTGACAGATTTATGACTGTGTGTGTATTTGACTGTATATATGCGTACATGACTGTGCATGCACTGACCTGTAGGTGTGATGCAAACCAAAACATTTGCGACCCTACATCAGTTTCTGCAGGAGTAGGACTGTATTTCACTGTATACTGCAATATAGAGTGCATGTGTCTTTGCACAGAGTCTCCTTTAGAGGTGTCCTCTTATTTGTTCATATTTGTGACAACAGCATCGCTGCTGCAGGTTTGCCTGACTGAAGCCCTAGTTGCATTATTACATTAATATTATATATAATTGTGTTACCTGACATGTATATCTGTCAGCATACAGGATCTGCCAGGCTGTGGGCAAAGACTGCCGAGGGATCGTCTGGTTGTGCTCTTCTTGACTGAGTGTAACTGTGGGTGGGTAGGGGTGGGGGAAGAGAGATGAGGTGACAGTGTGGAGGAAGGAAAGTGGAGACATAAATCAATATGGCGTCATGGCAGGAGAATCCAGAATTGTATCAGCGATTGCTGGTTTCTTACTGGTCACGTCGGCTTTGGCGAGCCTCTCGGAGCAGCTGAGGTTGTCCAGCTCCGAGTCCATATCCTGATACAGCAGCAGTCTGGACTCTCTCTCTTTAGCCAGCGTTGAGCTGTCCACCCGGCACACCAGCAGACCGTTGCCGGCTAAACGAAGACAAGGCACCATGGTTGCAGCAGCTTCTCAGATGTAACATTTAACACTCAGATAGCATATTCGTGAAATTTTACAGACCAAACGGCTAACTAGTAATTCAATAATGTACTCAACTGATTAGACTTTAATATATAAAACATTCATTTTCAAATATATAAGCTGGAGAACAAAGAGATTGTAGCTTTCAGTGGCCTTTGGATCTCTGAGGTCCAATGATGGGTCCCTAGTTTGCCAGCATGGTTTCTACCCATAAGCCCTTGTGCTTCACACAGGGTTAATCTCCTGAAACAAGTGAGATTAGCTGGCATCTGGTAGCTTCAGACCTTTTAAAAGCAAAAAGTCTTGCAGAAAACACCCCCCACTATGCCATGTGACATGTGCAGCCAGCCTCTGTCCACACTCAGGGTGCAATCAGCTCATTTATGGGTCGGAAAGAAGTTGGATTCCTATAAGACCTGTAAAAAAATACCTAAAAGTGTCCTGAAGCAAGTTTCCGGAATACTTGTTGGAGGTCAGCCCGAATAAAAATGCTATAAAACAAAATACAGAGGCTTAAGACAAACAGTAATTTGACATTAAGCAGCAAAGGTAAAGATAAAGCGCCGGCTGAATGCTGCCAGAACTGCTAATAATCAGTGCACACGTTATCAGATACTCGCATGACACGTTAGTTACACCCATTGTTGAGCGGCTCAGTGAGAGCTGTTAGCAAATAAAAAAAGGAAAGCAAACACGGGCACTAAACTGAGCCGTCAGCTCGTTATTACCCCACGTTAATCATTAAGGTGGCGTGAAAAGAAGCTAAGCCCGCTGTCAGAGCTGGAATGACACGCCAGCAGCAAGCACATCAGCACCGTCAACGTTACCTTGGTACATGAATTTAGTGATGAACTGGCCCTTCTGCTGTCTCGCCGCTTCGCTCTTAAAAAGTCCCGTAACAGTTTTCCCGGAAGCCTCCGAAGTGAGCAGCAAAACAGCCGCAAGTGTGGCTAATAAGTACGACATTTTCCCGCTTGTGCAGTTTAGCGTTATCGACAAATATAGGATGCCTCATCGATTCAATGAGCCACGAAGCCAGAAGTGAACCAGCTGCGTCAAAACCCCCAAAAGTTCGCCAAGCTGTGACCGGAAGTTGGATGTTCTTGCCCTCAAATAAAAGCTAAAGCTTGGAAATAATGGATAATAAACGCGCGCGGAATGACACAAAACACATTCACATGAAGACACACCTGAAATAATATTATATTTAAGTTTGGTACAAAACTAAACGCAACACACACAAGTGTTGTAGGTTAAAATACTCGATATGACCTTTATTTTGGAAAGCACCACCGGATGATATGTGTTTATTTAAGAGGACTTGACTGGTTTTCGCTTGCCTACAGGTCTACGTTGACAGTTTGATTGATTCGGGATTCACGCAATCACATCGCGCTAACCTCACTGCGTCATGTAGGACAACCAATCAGAGAGTAGAAACTAGTACACACACTATTAATGACCCGCCCTCTTTCAACGTGTCAACACTGCCGTGAAGCAGCCGGTGACTGTCGCACAATCCGGCTACTGTTATGGAAGGAAATAAAGCTCTGCTGTTTCCGTTAGGATAGCTAGCTTACAGGCTTGATGTCGGAAAATATGTTTTTATTATACCTATAGGAGTTCATGTTGTGAGGTAACAGCTGCTGGAAGACCAGGAAATGGACTTCAACAGGACTGTTCTGGTGACTGGAGGCTGTGGATTCATGTGCGTTCGTATTTCATATCAGTGTACACTTAAGCTGAAATAACATTACGAACTTAGCATTTAGCTTGATAAACAGACCTGACCGTGGTTCCTCTTTTAGTTATCAAGACTAGGACCTGTAAGGAAAACCTTTGCACAGGTGAAACAGAGGTAAACGATAAAGGAACATCTGTTAGCAATAGCAGTTATTTACTAAGAAATAAGCACAATCTTATTAGTGAAAAAGTATTTATTGTAAAAAAAAAACAAACGAACTAACATTACTCTGGCTTATCTTATAAATCATCCCGGTGTCTCTACAGGTTGAGTAACTGTTCACAAGTCTTGGAGTAGTGGTTTCAGTCCTGGGGTATATTTCAAAATATTATGGCAGGCTGAGAATTGAACCCACAAACACATGGAGCCAAATGCTCAGATGAGTGTTAAAGTGTAGTTAGCACTCAGTTAGAACACTTGTAAATTACTTGTTTTGCCTGTAATCGGTCAAGAAAGAACTTCCTGTGACAACACAGAAGCTGGAACCAGTTTTTGGCAAAGTGATCTCCATATATCCTTTATTTATCCTGGCAAAAAGTCTTATTGGCATTAAAAATGTCTTTTTCGAAACAGATGTGACCAAGTGGGCAGCAGAAATTGCAGCAAATTTAAAATCAGAGTTCTTTCGAGATATTGGAAGTGACTGAAATGGACTGGATTATTTATAATGTAGGTACAATAACAGGTGATTTCTTTGTGTTAAATATAACCCCTTAGCAAATCCTGGTTAAAACAGCCTCTTTACCAATATAAGCAAAGATATTAGACATAAAAAACACATAGAGACAGGTTTATTAACGACAAATGGAGGAACAAGCAAAGTTTTCCCTTTTATTATAAAAAAAAAGTAAAATTTGGGAATGCTCAGTTCACAAATCAGGTTTCATCTCATTATTATGGTTTTATCTCACTAACAAATGAAGGAATCTCTGTTTGTGGGATGTGATTTCTGTAGTGTTTACATATAGGCAATGCAAAGTGGTCAGCTCATGTCGTCTTCTTGACATAAATGGCACAGACGTGTGTGGGCTGATGGAGTCTCTGCCCAGATAAAGGCCAGTGGGGCGTAAATGAACTGTCTCAAATTTCTCTGCTCCTACAGCGGCTCCCATCTGGTGTGCTCGCTGGTCCACAGACACCCGGAATGGAGAATTATCAACCTGGATAATGTAAGTCTTAATTTTCTTCCCCCCCCTCACTCCGTTTCCAAATATAACACTGTGGGTTTGTTGTCTTTGTGACGTGCAAAGCTGCAGCTAGTGTCTGCTGTGTGCACTGTGGCACGTCTCACTGTCTGATCTCTTCCAGTTGGATTACTGCTGCAGCCCCAGGAGTCTGAAGAGCGTTGAAAACAGAACGAACTACATCTTTATCAGGGTGAGCGCTGATAAATAAACACATCAGGTCAAGAATAACCAGACTGGCACCAGATGTCTATGTAATTTAATGCTACTTTTGTATAATTACATGTATTATTATGCTTAAAATAAGGTGTAATTTGAAGGATTTATCATCAGTTGAGCTTTTTGGACTCTTTTCTTCAACAGGGGGATGTGTGTAACCCGCGGCTGCTGAACCACATCTTCAGTTCCAAAAACATCGACGTCATCTTTCACCTGGCTGCCAAAACTCACGTCGGTGAGCAGCAGCTTGTTCGGGCAGTTCTTATGAACAGGAGCTTTTGCAGCTTCAGCTCTCGTGTTAAAATTCTTTTCCTCTCTCCTTCCTCTCTGTGCTGTCAGAGGCTTCCTTTGAATCCCCATCCACTTTCCAGCAGGTCAACGTTGAAGGGACCAGAGTTCTGCTGGGAGCGGCCCATCAGGCCCGACACCAGCCACAGCGCTTCATCTACATCAGCACCGATGAGGTGTACGGAGCCAGTCTGCATGAGGCCAGTGGATAGATTGGGGTTGTTGGTTCGTGCTTTTGTTTATGGATCAGGCAGTGACGCTGATGTTTGTCCCCTACAGGTGTTTGATGAGAGCAGCCCAGTGAGGCCCTCCAATCCGTACGCTGCTACTAAAGCTGCTGCAGAGTATCTGGTCAGATCATACTGGGACCAGTACAAGGTAAACCCATACAGATGGGCCAGTAGCTTCCAAACCAAATAAATGACTTTAGATATTAGTTTTTGATTTTTCAGTTTTGGCTCGGATGTTAGTTACTCAGTTTAACAATCACAGTAGTGAAAACAGCGTTATTATTGTGACCATATGACATGAACTTTGGAGCTCGTTGCCTTTGAAATAGTTGCTTGGCCACTGATTGTAGTCAGATGCCATCTTTAAAGATACTTTAGTGCATTTAGATGGCAATAAGATCGGGTCAGCCTGCTATCAGTCTACAACTGAGCCCGGTCGGATTGGCATTTGATTGCAATCAGTGATCAGGAAGCAGTTAACTTTCGCTGTCTATATACTGTACATAGAAATTCACATTAAGTCCTTATATTCAGAGTCCAGCCAGAGACTTATCGATCTGATGAGAAATCCTTCCATAAATAGTGATGTTGTTGCTGCAGGAAAGCGATGTAACTGCAAAATGATGTGGGCGCTCCACAACCTTCCAGTTTTACAGGAATATGACTAGAATGCACCCAGCTGGCAACTATAAGTCAAGTCCCCTGTTGCTGCAGACTAGTTGCGCTTGTACTCTTGTAAGAAAGAGAACTTCAAAACTGGGCAACTCTCATCAAAATAATCTACATGGCACTAGAGGCCAGAGGTTAATGTGATTTGAGGTGAACTGTCCCTTTAATTTTAAAACCTGAATGACTTTTTTAATCTTTGTCATTTGAATACTGCTCTGTTACCAGTTTCCCATCATCATTACCAGGAGCAACAACATCTACGGGCCCAGGCAGTACACGGAGAAGGTCCAGTATCATGACTAAGCACACCCATTTTACATTTAGTGGCTAATTTTGCAGAAATATGCTCCATTTGTACAGTTTAAGATTTGAGGCTGTATATAAGATATCTGCGCAGCTGTATGTAGAACTATTTTCATGTATGTAAAGCAACATCAGGTCACACTGATGTCATCTGTGCAAGATTAATCTACAGTGATACATATTTTAAAGATTTGTTTTAAGGTTATTGTAATTACCCTCATTGCCACAAGGGGGAGACAAAAGTTCACCCTGCAGGTTTAAAAATGCTGCAATCAGCTGTGTGTTTACATTTGACTACAACTGAATGCACAGACAGAAAATGCAAAATCAGACTTTCACTTTCAGTTCCTTCCAAAGATTTAACTGGTTTTAAAGAGTTAAACATATCTTCTTCTTCTTTGTCACCAAGCTTTTAATATAAATTGTCATCTTGATCTTTCAGGTCATTCCAAGGTTCCTCACCCTCTTACAGATGGACAAGAAATGGTGGGTTTGTTTTAACGAGCGCTGTCGTTCCGGTCTGTGTTTCACAGTAACAGAAGTGCTTATCCAATTAAACCCGTTTCTGTGCGTTTGCTCTGCGGCAGCACTATCCAGGGAACCCTTCCAAAATCCCGCCACTTCCTGTTTGTCAGTGATGCCATAAACGCCTTCCTGTTGCTTCTGGAGAAAGGGATTGTGGGAGAAATCTACAATGTGGGGACAAGCTGTGAGATTCCCATCATGCAGCTGGCGAGGGAACTTGTTAGGATGGTGGGTATAGGAACTGTTTATCCAAACATTTAGCAGGAGCTTTTAGGAAGTAAGCGAATTAAATGAATACTAAAAGGTGTGTGTGTGTGTTCGTTCTGTTTAGGTCAAGAAAGTGCCAGAATCTGAAGTAAATGATTGGCTTGAGTTTGTGCCTGACAGGTAAGTAGAGAAAGAGCTGGCAAAAGCAGGGGAGAATTCCAGGAAGTAGCCAAAGCCTTCCACTTTGGCTTTAGACTCAAAATCTCCGTCTTTTGACATCTTGACCTTAAAAGCACACTCTTATCCACTTTTAACCTTTGACCTCTGCTCTCCAGGCCGCGGGTCGACCTGCGTTACCCCATCAAGTGTGAGAAGCTGCAGCAGCTGGGCTGGAGAGCTGAGGTGTCCTGGACTGAAGGCATCAGACAGACAGGTACAGACACACACACACACACTCCCTTCCTGTATGGTGTGTTAGTGATTCATGCGTTTCTTGTTTTTACAGTGAAATGGTACCGAGACAACCCAGACTTCTGGTCAGACATCAGCGAAGACCAACCACCAATCAGGCGCGAGTTTGAAAATGCTAGCACCACAGTGGTCACGATCAGCTCTGAATCTTGACTGACAGGAAGAGACTTAATTTTTTTTTCCATACAAGTAATTTCACGTGATATTTATGCAGCACAGAGGCCATCATGGCTGGTTTAAAGCTCAATGAACAAAACACTGAATCCTTCAGTTAGCATCAGTCTTACTCTGCAGAACATTTCATTCTCAGCCGTCTCTCAGTTAAGACAGTTTGAGCAACAGGACCTGAAGTGCCAGATAACCAAGGGGAGAGCCTTCAAAGCAGACGTACAGCTGGAAATTAATGCACTTTATTAACTTCATAGTAATTACAATCTTAGCTGATATTAACAGTGTCTTGTCCTGCTCATTGTGATTATTTAAATTATATGTTTGCACAGTGTGGGCTGAGGGACATTAATCTCTGATTGGTTCAACATTTTCATTTAGTGTTGGCAGGATCCTGGAGTCGTGCAGACAAACAGGTTAAAGTGTCAGCGCAGGAAGAAAAACTGAGGGGAAGAGCAACGCCTCACCTTTGATTGCGTTTGGCTGAGTATGCAGTGCAGGCACAAGTTTAAATTAAGACTCCTCTTTCCTGTTGGCTTTCATCAACAGAAAATAATCAGGATTGTAAGAATAGATTTTGAAGTTGGGCTTTGTTAACTGTAGCCTTCTTTTACCAAATGGCCTGAAATAACAATGATCTCTGTTGATGTAGGTAGCACAGACTCAGTGCCTTATTTCCAGTGTACATGGATTATGAACCCAAGAGGCTCATTTTGAGACCAGAAGAAACTGATTTGACCTTCCTCAGCCTTTTATCTCATGTGTTTCCTTTAAGATTGTTAATGCAAATATTCGGCAAAGACTGGAACGACACATTACATAATGGAACAGGTTTCAGAGAACAAGGGTTATGCAGGTAATTCCTAGATAACCCTCTAATGAACGGATGTCTGCCATTGTACACCGTGGGCCAAATACTGTGATCAGAAGACAACTGGATCAGAGGAACTCCAAACTTAATGCCTCATATGTTAATAAAATAAGTTTTTCTACATGACAAAGATCTGTCAGCACAACTCTTTGGGCTTAAACCGTAAGAAATGTGAATAATTGGTAGCTCAGTTTTATCATTTTAGTACATTCTGGACAAAGTTTTTGTTCACTTAATTTTTTTTCTTTACTGTTGACTTGAGAAAAAAAACATACTTAAGTTTTTTTTTTAAATATTTCATTACTTTGGTGTATCATGAATGGCCACAGGGGAAGATCTTTGCTGAACTGGCTCCAAGGCCTCATGTTTGACACCCTATTGTATGTTAGTCACCAGTATTTTGCACTTAGTCACTTCAATCGCTTGCATCAAAGTTGAGAAAGGTTTCTAAGCAGTTTTACTTTTGCCAGATCTCGACTTTTTACGGTCTCTCGTCACAGCATCACTGCGAATCACTTCCTGTGTGGACGCAGCTTTATTCAGAGTTACAGAGGCTGCTGTTCTGTTGTTCTACACAAAGCTAATAAAACTGACTCCAACTTTAAGAAACGTGGCTGTCAGGTCATTTTAATCTGCTTATTGAATGAAGCAAACAGCTTCGAGTCATCCTCTGCTACCAGTCAGCAAGGCTCTGTACCAAGGTAGAAATATGTAGGTGCAACTTCAGATTTCAAATTAGTTGTTTATGATTTTTAATGATCTGTGTTTTAAGGACAAGGGAATCAATCATTCCTGTCAGATGCATTTTATGCACACTGTTTTTATAATTTGATGCTGTAGAATGTATTTATTTTCAAATAAACACTTTTTAATAACTTCACAGTTTGTGTTTTTCCATGTCTGTAAAGTCACACACGTACACAAACAAAAGCCAAAACCACTGATTACATCTGCAAATCCAAACCTTTATTTGTGGTAAAATCAGAATATTTGCACAGTTTTGTTTTCTTCGTGCAGTGCTCTTCGTGCACATCTGCTAAACTAATACATAAGCAAATACTAACTACCAGGCTGGTGCAGCTGCCCGTCCACACTATGGGGTCTGGCCATTCAGTAATGACGACAGCACTGGGCTTCATTTCAGTTCGCTCGCTAAGAGAACAGCAATCGTTCCTAAATGCACCTCAGCATCTGAATTTCAGATCACTTTAACAAACTGAACTTGAAATAAAGCCACAAAGTGTTTTGTTTTTGTGTGTCTTTCACGACACCCTGACAAAAAATACAATTACTTTGTTGCAAAATGTAGTTTGTGCATACAAAAGGCTGTAAAGTAATGGTTCACCTACGTCTGATATGCGTCAGTGATTGCTGAGGCTACAGTCTTTGGACAAATCAATCAGTCCCTGTGTAACTACAGTGGGTCTGTGCTTAGAGGAGCACCAGTACAAATGTCCGTTATATTACTGTCTCTCCTGCAGGTCAGATAAATACTGATCAGCTGCAAGAAGGGGAAAAAAATAATAAATAAATCCCCATTTCTGATTGGCCAGAAACACCCCTGTGACAGCTCTAACAACGCCTGAAAAGATGCAAACCACAACAACGGAGCAATAGAACCACAGTTAAGTCTGTGTTATGAAGACTTTAAAGATCGCCACTTGTTTTTGCCAGACATTCACAACAAGGGTATTAACGAGAAGGAAAAGTGTAAAGATTCAACAAAGAAAAGGAAAAATAAAACGACTTGGAGAAAATCTGGACACTTTTTTTTGTACTGCATGTTTTTGTCGTTTTTTACAAAATGGTCTTTGATCGTTAACTTGTTATTTTTTAATCCAAACCTTGGCATTTACGGTGGTATTTTCTCAATTTGTTTGCCGATTAAAAATGGCTGTTTATGGTTGATTATTATTGGCAATGAAGCCTGTCGCATAAACAGGTTTGCGGATGTGATACTGAGTCCAATGTGACTTTAAAGGTAACCAGTGGAGGCTGTTTCTCGTAACGTGTCGCCATCACATCGGCTGTAATCAACAATCTGTGGTACACCTCGAACCTTCATGTTACACCACATGCACATCTTTACACATTAACAGAAGACCTGAAGTTGGAGGTTTCAGCTGGGAGAAGAGTACTGTAGTGCTGGAAAACACTGGTGTTGAGCTTTACGCAGGGATACACAGGATACTGTGGCATCTTTAAACTGTAATTGGCAGAACTGACTGGACTATTTAGTTGAAATCGGAATTTTCAGGAATGACAGCATGAATACTGCCAAAAATAAAATCATAGGCATTGCGTAGATTCAGCAGATTTTAGGCCACATAGATTGATGGCTAGCGCTAAAAGGTAGGGTAAGTGCTAGTGTGCTAAAAATCTATAAACCAAGGGGCAAAAGTAATACAGGATGAAAACAACAAATGATAATGAAGGTTATTTTTTGAGTTTTTGAGTTATTTAGGTTTAGACTAAGTTGTGGACTGCTGATGCTAGCACGTCACAGCCATGTTGCTAGCATGGCCGATAACCAGGAAGCACTGAGAGTACCTCCACCCCCAGAGAACCCCCGGCTTTCTGAGGTTTAAACAAGCTGATCATAGAAGGTATAAAACAGATTCATTTTTCTGACTCAATAGCTACGTCCAAGACAGAAGTGCCTAAAACCTGCATTCTATCTGAAGACCACCAGATGGCGATAGCTGTGCTTGCTAAAAGAACGCTTTCCTGCTGAGTTATGGGCTCAGTCACTCATTCAGTTTAATGTTTTTTAAGTCTATTTTGTAAATCTTGGTCATAATATGCTTCCAAAAGGATTATCTATGGTACACCTAATGGTAATCATTCACAAATTTTTAGCCAATGAGCAAGCAGTCTCAGTCATCTGTTTTTTTGTTTGTTTCTTTTTAAATCAAGATGGTAAAAGTGAAGATGCCAATATTAAGACTTCAAAGTGGGACTTGGGGATCAGATATATGGGCCAGATTTGCCTGATAAAATTCAGTTTCATTCTTACAAGTTAAATAAAAAAAAAATGTAAGGAAGAACCGTGGCTGCAAAAACTGCCCAGTTAAAAAAAAGAAAAGATGTGCACACAGCATAGGAGCTAGGTTTTAGGGTTTTTTTGTTGTTTTTTTTTTAATGGTCTTACACAAAATATATGCATCTGTATTTATGAAATGCAGGTGGTTTTTGAAAATTACAGCCACTGTTGAAACCCAGCCTTGCTATGGTGAGACGCTGACGGAGAAACGCTCCCCCACGTCGCATCTTTAACATTAAAAAGCTCACACTACCCCAGAAAAATAGAAATTTTTCACTCATACCAATGACATTCAACATTCAAGTGCCAGTGTTTTTGTTTACTGTCTTTTGGTCAAGTCACTTTGTAAAATATCAGCTTTTGTATTAGGCATAGAAAAATAAATATTTCTCAAAAATGCTTGATAAATTACACAAACTTGCAGTGAAAGTAGACTCAAGAACTCTGTGTGCAAACAGCTGAATCCTACCTTTGCTGTTAACTAGAACTCCACCTGGTCCCCAAAAAAAAAAAACAATTAAAAATTAAAAAAAACTAAAAACAAAAATTCTCAAAGAACCTTTGCGCGCACACACACACACACACACACACACACACACACACACTTCTTATTTAACATCTCTACACTGTCTTCACACTCACTCTCAGTCGTACCTCTTTAGGATTAAAGGACGTGTGCTACAGAAGACTTTTGTTGAAGTCTTTTGTGTAAAACTCAGTGGTCTTTCTATAACGGAGGGGGCCCTGCAGGCCGCAGCAATGGAAGCATAGCACCATTAATTGTTCTCTGACCATCAGTGCTGTCTGTATCACAGGTAAGTTTGCTATCAGCTCCATTAGGGCTGGGTATCACCCTTCATTTAAGGCATCAGAAGGTTTTGGGAAATAAAAAAAACAAAAAGAACTAAAGTGCTGGATCAGTTTTGCAGGAAGTAAACAAAGCATTTTCTGCATGACACAAACTTTTGTGTTTTTTCTTAAACTTTGTTTACTGCTGAAAGTGTGTGAGATAGTTAAGGTACATGCAGTGACACTAGCAAGACGCTGGTGATCCGTTAGCATGTAACAGTAGCACTGTTTACCATGTTACATGAGCATGTTACCAAGGTAGATTTGCTAATTAGCAGACGAAGAGTTTTGCGGTATTTTGCCAAAAAAATGAAGTCTTTCAGAATTCGTAATTGTGAGGACCAACGCGGTAGATAAAGTGCCTGATCTACATTCCTATCCATAATGCCCTGCTGCTCATATTTTCTCAAAAACGTAACATTAGCGGCACAAAACTGCAACATGTCCAAGTTTTAGCACCAGGAATCAGCTGTCAGTCAGTAAAAAATGTGCCTGAATTGTTCCGAGTCAAAAGCATTTACATAAAGTTTTAATTTTTTTTTTTATCCCCGCATCATTACAGCATCTGACCGAGCAAACATTCCTACACTAAAATAAAATAATCAAAAATTTTGCAATAGTTTGAAATACCCAGCCCTAACCAACAAATTTCAGTCTTTAGTGATTCAGCCACTTCAAAAGGCACCGTTCACATGTGAAACTCTGGGCTATTTCACATGTGCCAGTTTGTACTCGAGCAGAAAACTCGCGCAGAGAATCGTGGCGACCACACAGCGAAAGCAAGCCACAAGTTACTGAACTCTATTGCACTTGGGGTAAAAGTTCAGAGGGTTTTTTCCCCCCCCTCCACGCAGGAATTTGGGGGCACAGTGGTATTTAAGTGTTGCTCTAACACAGCTCAATGGTAAATACAACTGACAGGTAAAACCAGCCTGCCCTAGAAAAACACTGAAATACATTGCATATTTATGAACAACACTATTTGACACGATTGATCTACAAAGCAAGAGGTAAACTGAATTTTTACTCTCACAAGTCACACTGCATTTAAAAAGGTTCACCGGTTCCTTGAATTTTTTTTTTTAAAACAGATTCTCAATGTGCCGCCAAGCGCTTGTCAGAAGGCACAGCAACATCTACGCAACCACATCCACTCAATGGATTCGCCTGCGACGCCGCATGCCTGCAGCGTTGGTAACAAAACAAATGGGACTACATTAAGCTTATGGTCAGCAGAAGCCACTGATTCAAGTAAGAAATGCTTTCACACAGGGAAAATCAGTCAGCAGTATCCGACTGCCAGTTCAGTCAGTAAAGTTCCTCCTACAGAGTTTTAAAGGTTGAAGCTGATTTTATAACAATGCCAGCAAGACAGCTATTTAATAAAACCTCTAGGTGTGAAAGTGCAACTTAAAGACTTCTGTTTGTGTGTGAAGGGAGTTCTGTGATTGTCATTAGCAACTTGCTGTCCTGTTTCCTGCTTTTTCATTCCTTCAATGCTTTGCAACAGCTCTTACAAGAAGTCTGCAGGAGAAAGTAAAATGTTTCATGACCTCAAGAAGAAAGCTGATCAGTAAACAGGTGCTTTAAAAAAAAGAGAGAAAAAAAATCATCTATTGGGACACCTCTGACAGTTCTGGTCAACATTTGAATCACCGATTCAACCGCCGCTCATAGTCATTAAGCCCGTGTTAGACTGCAGTCTCAAACTTAGTGACAGCTGCGACAGTAACTGTTTATCTGACCCGCGCTGGAACAGCAGCTGAAAAGAAAACTCAAATTTCCTGTTTTTGGTTCGTTTGTAAATGCATAAAAGGGACAGGTGGACATCGAGGAGTACAGCTGAATTCTATCATTCCACAGCCGTCCTTGAATGCAGCATTGTTCCTGGCCCCTCATTTTGAGTCAGACCAGGCTTAGTGAGATATCGTACAGTTATATTTGACTGGTGTCTTTTAGCACCAGAAAAGCTTCTGGAAAAATCTACTTTGTATATTTAGTAAATGAACAGCCAACTGCTTTAACCCCTTCAAACTCTTAAGGGAAAAAAAATGCTGTTAAAAAAAAAAAAGTTTCCCCAACATCCCCCTCAAATGTAACCCGAGGGAAAGGGAGCTTAAGACTGATTAGAAGAGGCAAAAAATCAAAAGCAGGAAAAAACAAACGAACTATGATATAAAATAAATAACTGCAACATAATTAAAGCCTGCTATAGAATTGGATTCATCTGCTTGGCATTTGAAACTTCTTGACCAAAAAACAACAACACTTGAATATGTTTTACAGTCTTGGTCCTGCTTTGTCAGAGTCAGTGGGCAGTTTGAGGGTTAATCCACCTGGTGCGCATTAATTCGGGTGAATTTATGTCTATACAGACGTGGGTATTCTCTTGAAAGAATACAAGCTTTTGTCTTCGAACTTTAGTCAGCGGTGTTCAAACTGCCCACTGTGCTAAGCTCACCAGACCCGTCTTGGTCTAGTGTTGAGTGATCAAGTGTGACTCTCATGCACACCAAGTGTTATTTAACTTCACATTCTTTTTCTGTGGAGATTCCTCTCTGTTGAAACTATTTACATTTAATCTGAGTTCTACATGTAAACATAACTAAATTAATCCACCCCCACACTGGAGTAACAGAGCTTTTTTTGGCTCTTAATAGGCCCAGTTTGGGGGGGTGGGAGTAGGAGGAGGATTGGATTTCTACCACTGAACCATCCAAATGTTCAGCGGAGATCCCTTTTCAAGTTCAATCAGGGACGAAACATGGACATCCTGGGTCAACAGGCCCCTTGAAGCCTGGTTGCAAAGCAGAGCCAAGTAGGGATAACCAAGGATTTAAATGCATGCGATCGGTTCTGTGCAGCAACTTTTCCACAAGCACAATTTACCCTGACAGTTTCTCACTGTGCTGAGCAGAGTTGGGTTTCGCATTCAACAATCGCGGCGGGACGCTGTCATCGTTTATTAATGTGCAGCACGTGCTGGGACGTGTCGTGCATGCAGAAGGTGAATACGTTGTAATAGCTGCCAAGACTGCCAGTCCAGATAGCAAACTACTCTGGAGAGTGGACGTGCATCAGTGCGAAGAAGTAGGAGTGTGGCCCATCTGGGAGCTCTGTGGGCTGGGTGGTAAGTGTTTTGAAAGCAATCATATGCTGCCAGTGTACGGCTGTTGTGCGCGTTGGCCGAAATCTAGTTTTGTAAACATTTCATCGAGGAAGTGACTTCAACACTGAGAAACACTATCTGCTGACTGAAAGCAGTAGTAAGAGGAGGAATTGGACCGAGACGCGATTTTGCGCTTGATTACAGTTGCACACGTGGCTAAAACGTGCTGTAGATACGATGCATTGCATTCCTTGGGAAGCCCCAAGCTGTCTCTGCAGTGAAATTAATTCGTAAGGATGATCCAGTTCTTCACTTTTAACGCCCGACTTCAACAGAGCTTAAAAGACCTAACAGAATAAACTGGAATGACTACTTTTAGAGAAGACTCTTCATGCAACTCTCCAGGATAGAGTGAGCGAGAAAATTTGGACCTCTTTTTAGTTTGCGTATTTCCCCCCTCAAGAGAAAGCTTCTCCCAAAACAAGGGTTTCAATGTTTGTGGTTAAAAGCAGCGGTAGATTCCCAAGAGCATGATGGCACTAAGAGTCAGCTGAACGGCCGCAGACACCGACACAATCTGGGAACTGTTTTCAGCAGCAGCCATGTAGTGTTTTCTAAGCAAAGGTGTTTCAAACTGTGTAGCGGTTACAGTAATTTAATATGACTCGAGTGGCACCAGACTTTGGCTTTTTTTAAAATTACAGCAAGCTATGAGGAATTTGACATTTACGGCTACATATCTGGATAATAAGAGGGGGAGGAGCAACATAACGTGACTGCTGCTGGCCCTGTTAGTGGCACACAGTGACCCAACAATTAGTGACAAGATGGCTTTGAGAAACCAAACTGCAAGCTCAAAGCTGAGCTATAGATGTGACACAAGTGTCAATGAGTAGGACTCGGGTTCCCAAAAGCATACAGCCACTGTGGTCGGCCCTGCTCGTCGGCTCTTTGACTTTAACAGTACGATTAATGTTATTTTTGACCCATTTTATATTTACTCATCCAGAGTGAGTAAAGTAATCCACAAATATGCTTACAGTGGTTATATGCTTTGGGGAATTAGCTCAGTCTCTAATAGACAGATAAGGAAATGCTTTGAGTTTCCTCATCGTAGTTTTAGTTTAGTTTTTTTTTTGCCAAGGTTTGATTTAGTTCAAGCCTAGTTTGCTTCCTTCCAAATAAAAATAAAGAAAACATATTTAAACCAACAAATGACACTGAATACACACTTTTAGTCACCGTGGGCCAATACTTGTGGACAGTTAACGTATTACGGCAATAAAAACAATGGAAATAAGAGACAAAGTTTAAATTCTTAAAGGCACAGTACAGAAACAAATGATTCTCCATAAACACTTATCTTAAAATTAAACAACAAACCAAAAAAAAAATGCTATTTGCAGTAACAACCATAAGTCCTAAGACTGTCTGCTTTCCTCACTGCTAATGGCCGACAGCGCCATTTCAGTTTGTCCAGCCACTCGTCTCTTTGTTAGACATCTGTGTCAGACCTCGATAAAGTTTCATGTTTTAAAAAAGGTGAAAAAAAGAAAAGATTTTGTTTCTGTGGCCTCCAATACGTGAAGGCCAGTATTTTTGAATTTATACGCAGACATGTTTTGCTTTTATGTCCTGCCTATAGCTATATTTTAGAAAAGTTTTTGGCCAGCGATTTACAACATGGCCGTGCGTTAAATACAAAGATGACATGAGGTCACGCGGGGAGTGTAAATGCAGACGAAAACACAGTGAAATCAAACTCAAATATAAGGTGGGGGGAAATAAAGAAAGGATTTCCCCCTCTTTGAAGAAGCCCACACGCTGAAATCTCAGGGAATTAAACACCCAGGTCTTTTTACCAGCACACGTGTCACAGAGGGAAAATGGTCTTAAGGTGGCTGCTAGCTGGAAGCTAACAAGTAAGCCTGTGTCCAGTGTTTAAAAAGTAAACAACTAAAATTCAACAATCTCTTCATAATGTGGTCTTTTTCAAGAGGAGAAAAGCTAAATTTACCAAAACAAAAAAGGTGGACATAGAAAGCACAAGAAAACTCTTCCAACGACTTAAAAGACATGAAGGATGGGGATGGAAGCTACATAAATGAGCATAAATAGTTTAATAACATGCATGGGGGTTTCTTGGGGTTAATGGTGGTAACAAGACAGATGGGATGCAGACGTCAATGTGGAGAAAGAATGGAGGATGAGTGAGAAGAGGAAAGAGGGATGAGCGAGGGAGGGAGGGATGGAGAAACCTAGTTGCCCCACCAGTCAACTTGAGAGTGTGAGTAGTTTCCTCCGTAGCCATCGCTGGTGTAGAAGTTGCTGAAGCCGCCTGAGAAGACAAAGGGAAGAGAAAAAAAAAGCCTTCTTAATCAAGTAAAACTTTTGTAGCATTTCATCGCCCAAGTATCAGAAATTAGTGTTTCCAGGCAAAACAAATCTCTATAATGCAGGTCTGGTGTAAAACATTTATCCTGAATGTGCAGTTCTGTAAAACAATAATTCGCACTGAATATATTTTGCCCAACTCGCCATCAAAATATATTAAAAGTACAACAATTGTTACGATTCGGTGTTGTCAGTGTTTTGTTTTAGGCGTGACTGTTATGTTTCCTGTTTTACTTTGAAGGTCTGTTGTATCTCAGTGTGTTCAGTTCACCTTTTTTGTCTCGTCAGGTCTGATTTGCCCCAGCTGTGTTTCCCTCCTGTGGTCCATTCCCTGATTGCTCCCTCTATGTATTTAAGCCTTGTGTTTCAGTTTGTGATGGTCGCGATCTTCCCCCCCCCCGGTTGTAAATAATTTGGTGTTTTGATGTAAATAGTTGTCGATACTTTCGTTTTGGGATTTTTTTTTTGTGGAGACCCGTAGTAGTTTTTTTGTTTTCCCTTATTTTTATTTTTCCTGTGTTGCACGCCGGTTGCCTAGGCCGGGGTGTAACACAATATATGGCAAACTCAAGTGCTCTTCTTTTATTTCTCTCTATACAAGCTCTCAGAAAACGGGAAAAAAGTATCCTGGGGGGCCTAGTAAAAAGCAACACAATGAACACCATGTGACTACAATCATGTGCACAATAATCACCCTACATCAGGGGTCTCAAACTCAAATGAGCCGCGGGCCACTTCTGGCACCATCATCTCATTGGAGGGCCACTTTAGTGTCCAAGTAGTACAAAAAAAACCCCAAACAACAAGTGTTTTGTTTGTTTTATTCAATTCCAAAAATTGTGTAACAAGACAAAATTGCAAACATGAACGCAATTTTATTCTCACTCTCAACTATCTGAAGCCTTTCAGTTTCATTTGTCATATGCAAGTTAGCACAGGGTCAACATTGCAATGAAATGTATTTGACGAGCAGAAGACAGTCACTCAGCAGTGTAGTACAGTAGTTTCATTGAACTACCAAATAAACAGCTGGCAGCACTTTTGTTACAATGTAGTTTGTATTTAACAAAATAAAAATGCAGACATAAGCGTACACATTAGTTTTTGACTGCAAGAGAAAATTGTTTTCTTTCCAAATAAATCTCTCACTGAACTAACACAGCCCGCAACATGTTTGCACTCTCTTGTTACCTCGGCCAGGTCCACGGCTCCGAACCGCGGTAAGGAGACCTCTGGCTAATACTTTGGGTTCCGTGTCGTGCTCATAGCCGGGAACTAGCTTTACTGTCTGGGTCAACTTTGCTAGCGAGAGACAGAGAGAGGCATTGAAAGGCTGCTCCAGCAGAACTTTGTTTCGGAGGAAAAAACGAACACAGCGTACAGTCGAGTCTCAATAGCTTACTTACAACTGGGCTCGTCAGGCACTCTTTTTGGCTGCAGTGGTTATTTTTATATTTACATGCTTCCAGCTCCCGTTTCTGCTCGGTAGCACCCTCCCTCCCTCACGCTCACACAGAGAAAAGCGGGAGGGGCGGTCCCACACATTCGCCCTGCAGCACGGACTACACCGCCCGTGAGGCTACAGTCTTAACCCTTTAAAGCCGGTCGGAGCGGGCACGCTCCGTTTTGCGTAGCTATTTTTAAATCCCAGTAGCACTGCAACCACGTAAGCTTGCCTTCGGTCACAGTTTCCTTCCACATAAAGCTTTGCAAAAACTGCATAAAAAGCACCTCCAGCAACAAAAACATAATATTCCAGAAACACGCTTTGCCGATCAGATCAGCTGTTTGTAACACTTCCTACATCCATCAGCGCGAACTATCGCATGTTCGCCATGACCTGCCCGAAACCGGAAGTGAAGTCATTTTGCAGAAATGTAGTTTTTCACCATCAGGGCCTCATGAGCCTATACTTGTGTTTTTAAAAGTTATGTTTGACTTTATGACTTTCTGTGTCGTTTCTGGGATGCTTAGGACTCATATTGCACTGCTGGAAATAGTTTATTTTGATGCATATGCTGTTTTTTTGCAAATTTGCATTATAATATTTATTTTCGTTTTTCCTGCAGTATATAAAAATTGGTGTATTTCAAAAATAAAACTATGAAGACACTCAAAATAAATTTCCTGTGGTGGGAAACTATTTTGTGCAACTTTTTTGTATTTACAGTTTTGAGGGATAAGCCTCTTAAATTTCTCTAACTAGAAATATATGTTAAAAAAACAAAAACGATTTTCAATTTTTTTGTAGTTTATTGCACTTTTTTGCAATTTATGTAATTACTATGCACTTAATGCAGATATATTATTTAAATTTGGGCTATAATGGTTGTATTGATGTATATCAACTTGAAATGCTCCCAAAAATGGCTTCACAGCATGTAAAAATATAATATAAGCTCTGGAGGACTTGGTTCTATGCTAGGTCTTAAAGGGTTAAAGGGCCATGCCTGTAACACTCTGCCGTCGTGTTAAATCATTTTTGGTAAAATAATTTCTTTCTTCACATCAATATGCGGACCGCGAGTTTGAGACCCCTGCCTTACATTAATAATAAATTTCTATCCAAAGATCAGAGCCTCACCTCCTCCAAAGGCACGGTTTCCTCCATGTCCTGCCTGGCTGCGTCCTCCTCCACGTCCTCCAAACCCTCCGGCGTTGACTCCTGCAGCAGTCTGACGATAATCTCGTGCTCCAAACCCGCCAGAGAACCTGTGGGATAAAAGAAAAATAAATAAATCAGTGTTTAGGGATTCTGATTAGACCAGCAAATGTCTTAATACTTATAACAAAAACAAACATTTGCAAGTTAAAGACAGAATCTGTGTGTGTGTGTGTGTGTGTGTGTGTGTGTGTGTGTGTGTGTGTGTGTGTGTGTGTACCTACCTCTTAGAGCGCCCTCTATTACTACTCTTGTGCTGGTGTTCATAGGCCAGGCTCTCGAGCCATGAGGGAACTTCCTGTTTGGCCTCTACTAGGATGTCCAGGAGGTCTTTAGTGATGTTCCCGTTTTTGTCATTGAAGAATGATGTTGCCAGCCCTACAGGAAACAGAAAAAAACCCCAAAAAACACTTAAAAACAGGAGACATTTTTTGAAGCAATATAAGTAAGAGCAGTAAATGGGGTTCATCCTAAATCAAGAGGATGCTTCCCTTAAATCACATTACTTATAGCCTTACCCAGGTTTCCTACTCGTCCCGTACGTCCAATACGGTGGACGTACTCCTCTATGTCGCTTGGCAGGTCAAAGTTAATAACATGTTTCACGTTGGAGATGTCCAAACCCCGAGCTGCTACCTGAGATCACAAAAACAGGAGCAGATACTTTAAAAACTCACACCTTCAGTTTTATGTCGATTGTGGTTGTCAGTTAACAGAAAGGTTCCTCTTGTGGTTCACCGTAACGTGCAACCAACAGGATGTTTTTACTGACCGCTGTAGCCACCAGGATGGGACATTTTCCTGATCTGAACTGGTTCAGGGCCTCCTCTCGATCTCTCTGGGAACGATCACCATGGATACTGGTGCAGGCGTAGCCTTCCCGATATAGGAAGTCCTCCAAGGCGTCTGCACCTTTCTTGGTCTCCACAAAAACCAGGGTCAATGAGTCCTTACCTGGTCAACCAAGAGGGGGAAACACTGGGTGTTAATGCTACAAAGAATAAAACAACTGTAGGGCTGCACTGTGTTTGGACTAAATAAAGACTGAGTTTAATAATCCTGCGCCACTATGACTCTGGCTTTATGTAGCAGACATACTGGACCAAATTGTGGAACAAACAAATAATGAAGTTACAGTCATGCTGGAATTATATAGAATTTAAGTGCACAAGCAATTATGAGAACCAAGCACATAAATTAAAATCCATCCCTGATGGCCTAGCCTGCTAAACTGACCTTTAAGCTTCTCAGTCCACTACATGAGATTGATTTGCCTTCTAGCCAATGGGATCAGTTAGCATCTAAATGAATCATACAATTTTACGTGTGAACGGTTTTCTGCTGCCATGCACACATAAATCAACGCCCTTGATTGTATATGAAATCCTCCATAGCACATCAGTTAGTGGGTTTGTTGCAGCAGCCCTGTATACAGATCATATGTTTACATGTATATACGTGTGTCAGTCCATGGGGTGACTAACATGCAGGTTTCAGGGTTAAATCTACCAGCATTACTTTACAGCAGATGTTGTTATATGAGCAGAACAGTGCAACAGGCAGCAGGAGGTGCAGTGTGGGTAAAATGACCAGCAGCAATGTGTTTTCATGCAGATTTCACTAGAGGCACTGATGGAAAGATTCTGGTCACTGTATTCTTCCCGCATCAACATCATCAATTGACCTACACTTATATCAAAAGTTAGATACACGGCAACACACGAACACAACATGACCAGACTCTCTCCATTAAAGCTATGGGTTTGACCTAAAGACATCACAGCAACATACTTTAAAGATGACAAAAACAACCTTAAGCTATAAAATCAAACAACAGGCATGTTTAATTTCACATGAGGACCCGACGTGTGAAATGGGACACAGAACCTAAGTAAACATAATAAACAGGAGATTCTCCATCCACGAAAAAAAAGAACAGAACAGTAAAGTCGAGCAAAATTATTTAAAATATGAAATGACAGATAAAAGTTTCCTGTTTGAGGATCTTACCAGGTTTCTCTATGTTGTCTCCAGTACTGTCCTGTACCTCACTTGGGATGGCTTGGGATAAAACCACAAACCACTGACATGTAAACTCCAGTTTGAAAGCAATGCTTGTGTGTCTGATATTGCTGATTTAACAGAGGTTTAAAATGTTGCCATATAATCACTAACAAAACAATAAGGTTGTTTTCCCAGCCACAAACAATTAAAAATCCTCTTTTTCTTTTTTTAAGTTCAGTCTGAAGAAGAAGATATTTTGTAATAAAAATAGACTACTGCCATCTGGAGGCAAATATAATCCAGGAAACACGATGTTTCTTGCCAACTACCACAAATATAGAAAGAGCATCTTTTAAATTAGAGGTTTTAAACCTTTTTCAGAGCAGCCTACAGGTATACATCTTCCTAATTTCACACACAAACATATCTAAGTGAAATTTTCACTGAAAGACAAAGGGTGCTGATGGACATTACACTGTGCTAAGCATGGGAAACACAGTAATGTATTGGTTGAGATGTGAGGATGACAATATGATGATGACCATAAGACAGGGGAAATAAAATTGCACTGTGTGTGTGTGGCTCGAGATAATTGCAGATAAGTCTACTCAGGCTGCAATCAGTATTTATGTTATGTGTTGGGACATGTGGCAGTTGAGCTGAGATCGGCTCACCTGTAGCGCTTAGCAGGTCCAAGAGGAAAGACCGCTTATCGCTCTCTTCCACCCACACCACTTTCTGCGTGATGTTCTCCGAGGTGGAACCCACTCTGCCCACCGCCAGGAAGATGTAATCCTCCAGGAAATCCCGAGCTAAGATCTGCAGGATGAGCAAAATATGTGCTTAACACAACTGTTTTGCACCGTCTGACTAAACAGATGGAAAATTTTACATCTTTAAAATGAAGCACTGATCACCATGTGAATGCTTGCTGCACTTTTCTTTATTAGTAACGGGCGGATTAAAACAAAAACAAACAAAAGAAAAAAGAAGAAGAGGAAGAAGAAAAGTTCCAATTTCTATCACAATTACTGCAGATAATGAAGATATACCTGGATTTCTTTGGGAAACGTAGCGCTGAACATCATAGTTTGTCGGATGCCTTTAGGAGGCATGGTGTCCTGTTCGACGATGCGCCGTATCTGTGGTTCAAAGCCCATGTCCAGCATACGGTCAGCCTCATCTAGGACCAGGTAGCTAAAGGAGACAGAAGAAAAGAGTTTGAAATTTGGAAAAAATGAAACAGACATTTACCCATCACTCACTCCTCGCGTTTAGGTCTTACTTGCAGTAGTCCAGTCCAATCTTCCCTCTCTCCATCATGTCCACGAGTCTTCCTGGAGTGGCCACCAGCAGGTGACAGCCTCTCTCCAGGTCTCTGATCTGCTGGCCAATGTCTGCTCCTCCATACACAACACAGGGACGCACTCTGGAGCGGTAGGAAAACTAACAGGAAAATACAACGTTTTAACAATTACACACAAATTTAAAAATCACATCATTAAATAAAATTATTACACACTAATGTGTTTAAATACCTTCCTTGCTTCATCATATATCTGCAGTGCCAGTTCTCTGGTGGGAGCCAGCACCAAAGAGATGGGGTACTGCTTGCGACGGCCATACTTTCCATTCTCCTGCAAAGCAGCAAAGACACAACATTTAAGTCTCACAGCAACAAACGTGATTGACAACAGAACATGTGGAAACCTATCAGGGACTAGTCTGACTCCTGAGAGCAAAAATCCCCTAAAGGCTTCACAATGTAAATTGGGGGAGAACTCGTGTAACAGGAATTACCTGACAATTATCAGAGACGTGGCACTCAAATAATTCCCGATTTAAAGTTCATGGAATAATTCAACAACAGTGAAGTTAGCCGAATAAAAACTTCCAGAGGAAAGAAAGACAAGCTTTAAAATCAGACTTACCTGCTGATAATTTTCTTTCTCAATAACAGCTTAAATTAAATTAGACAAAATAACTCCCTAAATAGGTGCCAGGTGTCATATCGAGATGGCTGCTGACAGGTAGGACTTGTGTCTTAAAGGGTTTTGCTTTTCTTTAACTGCTGCTTGTTTTGCCTCTTCTTTGATGGTCTAGTATACTACTGGTATCAAAAAAGATCAACTTAAGCAGGTCTGCTTGTTTGTTGCAGTGACTGAAACTCGTGCTCACCGTTTGTAGTAGCATATGAACAATACCCATTCATTTGTAGAAGTGTGCACGTGCCTGAAATTAATGCTTTTATTTTTAATCTGGAGGATATGCTTTAATTAAATTACTTTACCATGAAATCCCCCACAGCACCTGAACCATTTGTTTTGCCCCTTTCAAAGCCATGATGAAATTAGCTGTTTTTAACTAGATAATATTGATTTTTCTCTTTTACCTGTCCTGATGCTTTAGCTGCGTTAAGGGCCTCTCCTGGTCCATCAGTGTAGATCTGGCTGAGGACTGGCAAGAGGAATGCTGCCGTTTTCCCAGAGCCTGAAACACACAAGGACAGCCTCATCCATTTCTGCTGTTCCTCTCATCGACCCAATTCCAATATTTTGTTATGTTTGTGCACTACCTGTCTGTGCGCAGGCCATGAGGTCTCTCTTCGATTTAATAATAGGAATGGCGTATTTCTGGACAGGAGTGGGTCTGGTGTAGCGACTCAGAGCAATGTTACCCATGATAATCTCACCCATGTCCACGTCTTGGAACTGAGATCACAAACAGAAACATGTACAGAAAGAGCAAAGAAAAGCAACAGTGCAGCTGGTATCTGATACAATGTGAGTAACTCACACTCTCGATGTGCTGAGGGCAGTTCTGTCCCGTGGCCTCAACAGGAATGTCATCGTATTTCTCAAAGTTAATCCCAGTGTTACTGCCAGAGAACAATTCACTACAGAGAGAGCAGCAAAGGTTAGTCGAAGGCTCTGGAACTTTATTGCTCAGAGTAACTGCAGCAATTTCTTGGGATAATTTATCTGAATGACGAATTTTAAAAGAATAAAAACCTAGCATTATTTTTACTGGGGCTGGTCAGACATTTGAATTTATCATGTGTCAGGTAAGGGAAATGCTGCAGAACCATAACAAAGTTAAAGATGCTTCCATATTGACATCAGACTAGAAACTTGCAAATAAGTTAAGAACGAATGTCGTTAAGATGACAACTGGAAATAACAAAACGTCAAAGAATTTGCTTTCACCTTCCTGTGTTTTACTCTGTTACACAAGAACCAATGAAATCCCAACAATATGACTCAGTCTAATAGTGAAATTACACTAGTCTAATAATCTAATTCTGTGGACTAATTTTTAACTTTTGCAAAGTTTACCTGAAATTTCCTGATCTTACAATAAATCACAATAAATTAGAAAGTAGACTACACCTCCCACAGCGACTCAAAAGCACAGACTCACTGTTCAAGGCGTTCGTTGCGAGGGGTTGGTTTGGACCAGTCTCCGTCATCTCTGGATTCCTCCACCCAGCGGCTGTTTCCTCCTCCTCCTCCTCCATTACCAAATCCTCCATGCTCAAACCTGAACACAGCACACACACACACAATGATGAATAATGAGGCAACCTTCTCCAAATTATAGAACCACAGCTCTCCACTTAACATTTTTTGGGTAATAATAAACCATTTTAAGGGTTCACAAGAGGGTCGTTTTTTAGCTTTTATAGTAAACATGGGAATTTTCTGTTGACGCTGAACATAAGCTCTCAACACTGTATGTGATCCACTCACCTTCCTCGGCTAGCGTTGCCTCTGTCATTGAAGAAAGCAGACTTTCCACGGTTATTGCCAAAACTGCTATAGGCGTCCTTGGCAGTGTTCCAGCCACCTGCGTCTAAAAGGAGAACACCACAAAACTATCAGGTTTCGACAGCTAGCAGACGCATCCAGTCATTCATGTAGTGGAGAGGCAGGTAAATGAGCACATACTGGATGCACGAGCTAAGTAAAAGAAATGTTGGAAGCACTAAAACTGAATCGCACCTTTATTTTCATACCCAGCAAAGCCCATTGGCTGTGCTGGGTTAATGGGGTTGAAGGCTCCACCCCTGTTGTTGCGGTAACCACCTCCAACGCCACCTCTTCCCCGCTCCATGCGAGGCGGGCCACGGTTAAATGAGTTGCCCGTCATGCGATTGTCGTGGTAGCCGTTGACAAAGTTGTTGCGCGTGCCGTCCCAGCCGTCTGCAGAGAGGAAACAGTGCACAAAATAATTAATAAATACCATCACACCTGCAGGAACATCGTCTTCATGACCATCACTGCTGTTATTGGTGGAGCGCTGGCAATACATGCTATATGGGCAAAAGTATTTGGCTACACCTCTTACATCTTTTCAATTCAAGTGTTTTCAGTCCCATTGTCACGAGTGTAAAACTCGTAAAGTCGCCAACGCTTTGCTGACTCAGCAAACCTCCTCTAGCATTAACATCAGCACAAAAACTGCGCTGGGAGCGTCATGGTATGATCAACAGCTTCTGTAGGTGTAATGTGTGGGTGGCCCAGTATTTTGTCCATATAGTGTTGTTTCAGCATACCAATAAAACACCAGCGATTATATTTTAGCCCTTTTTGACATCTATCAAATTAATTTCTAATGAAAAATGTACTTTTGTGAAAAGGTAGGAAATTAGATGCATCAGGTCAAAATGATTAAACAAACCAACTCAAAGAAGCACTTTCAGATGCTTCTGCTGCTGCTTCCGATATGCAGCCGCACTTAAATGTTAAGGTATTCACTATGAACTGATCAATAAGTCAATTTACAAAAAACAACAACAACTCTAAAATCAATATTAAAAAAAAAGACCAATTCCCCAACTTCTGCACAACTCTATCCAAGAAAATCAGAAGTTCAGAGAGGAACTTACAGTTGGCTGCAGGCGCGATGGTGTAACCACCCTGTCGCCCAGCAGCAAAGGCATTTCCTGCTGGATTAGGAGATGAAATTCCAGTTGTAACTCATGGTTAAAAACAGATGCTGATATAATAGAGATACTTTGTAGAGTTACAAGTGTGGGGTCTTTTAGAATACTATGTCTTCCTCACTATTCCAAAAATCAACCATACGTGGTAGTAACGTTTAAAAAAAAAACAGCACAGATAAAGGAGACCGACTGCTAATCATAGAGAAATAAAGATGGACAGAGCTGAAAATTGTGTCTGAAAAGCAAAACCAGACCTGAAGTGCTTTAAACTTGCACTCTTTTTATTTGCCATATAGGGAAAACCTGACATCAGCTCCCACTCTGTGACCTCACTAAAACATTCCCTGCTTCAGGTCACAATCAACACAACTTAAAGGCCATTTTGTAAATTTTACAAAGGAGCATTATCCAGGGTACGCTCGTTGCTACTTGGCAATCACAAATCATTAGCCAATGAGAGTGCACTTTCGCAGTTCGACCTGCCCTTCGCACATCACATCAAATATCACGATGTCGATGGATTTCACTAATCAATCAGTGAAAACACGGAAATTCAGCTATGAAAGCTGAAAATGAAAATGATTTATTTGGTAGGAATCAGCGATGGGAGTTCCCAGTGGCCTAAAAATAAACACAATTCAGATTTTTCTTTATAGGAAACAAGGTTAAGTGGATCCTACTCACCATTTTTGGGAGCATCTTTGTTCCTTAAATGTGGAGGTATGTATCGCCCTGCAAAAGAGACAGACAGCCAAGAATCAGTCAGCGCTTACGTCACACTGCATTTATAATCAAATCTAACTAACCATTTCAAGGTTGACCCACAAATTATGACTGCAATGACAAAAGATTATTAAACTATAATGTAAAGAAAAACTTAAAGGTGACATGCAAATATTCATTTTCACATGGTTGCAACTAAATGTCACTGTATTAAAAACAGATGTTCTGCACTTAAATAAAAATCGATCACGTAACTGAAAAGTCACCGTGTTTAATGAATAATAAAAGATTTAAAGACAAAATTTCTTCAAAACCTTTGCATCATCCAAAGACATGCATATTTTAAGTTAACAGAAACATCTGCTTTCAGTATCACCACACAGCACCAGGGATGCATTTACACTGTACCACATGCAGACATACAGCAGTCACTTTTTTTTTTTTAAACCTGTTTGTTTTTATCATGACAAAATGAAAAATTCTAACAAAAACACAAAGGCTGCTTACTGCTATTGCCGCCACCTTGTCCGTCTGCAGCGCTCAAGTCTAGGACAGCGAGCTAGAGGGGGGAAAAAACAAAACACAAAAACAGAAAACGACTCACTGACCCACTTCAAGCAACCTAAAACTTTAAGTTACATTTTAACAAAATGAATTATCAAAGCTATCACTGCCCATTTCTTACATTAACTGGTCACATTACAAGTTGATTTTTCTCCATCATAGACACAAACACAGAGTAGCATTTCTGTAGTAATCTCCCTATTGGTTCTCAGTTGTCTAGGTTTTCAGTAGCTAATGCTACAGACAGCTCAGTGTCACTGGTATATGTATCCACCATCACCAACCCCAAGTCAATATTTTTCCTCTCGAATACCGTTTGTTCCCCTGTTTCTTTCTGTAGTTTTCCATTACACCCAAGCAACATTTAGTCCCATAAATTAAGAATGCCTGTAAAACCAAATAAGTGGAAACTAGTCTTTAGATTGTTAGGCAGGCTGTGTTTGAGACCAGACCACTTATCCTTAAGAGTAGGTGACACAGAGAGCTGCTGCCTACCTTTAAAAAAAACGTTTCTGTATAATAAGGAGTGTGAAAATTTTTCTTGCATGGACTGGTTTGAGTACTCAGATTTGACATGAAAAAAGAAAACTAGAAGTCATTTTTATTTTTGTGTTCTGCAGCAGACTTAAAAAACAAACAAAAAAAGAGCGAGGGAAAGGCAGACAGAGATGTGAGCTCCAGCGTGCTGAATTCCTATCATGATGATGTCAGCAAACTGCACCCAGCCACAGCTGGTCTGGGATACTGAGATGCGATGCTGGTGCGTCAAATCTCACTGCTGTCCAGGGAACAACTTTGTATTTAATGCTTTCATTACCAAAAATCTAACCGTTTTGGGGGGTGGCGGCGGTGACATTCAGCTTAAGCCAACTAAACTCATGAGGATGTATAAGTCGCTGAAATAGGGGCCTAGGTTGCGCATCACACTCCTTCTTAGACATTTTTCCCCAATAGGGGCTCTCCAAAATATCAACCGAGTACATGCAGTACTTTTCTGTTACCATCCAGCCAGACACAGATAGACTACGTTGCTGGTGACGCAGAAGAAATGACCATCTCTTAGCGGGACGCAGTCAACATAAAAACATGGAAGTCTGGAAAATGCTGCGTATCATCTAAAAGCCGGGGAGGGCGACAGTCACGCCGCATTGTTTGTGTAGCAAGCAGACCCGCAGGTTCCAGCCACATTGACCTCCATTTTATTATTATATCGAGCTGCAAGACAAGCGCAGTGGACGTAACAGTTGAGGGGTGCGTTTCATGTGTTCATATGAGGGGGCCAGAGGAACCACTCGTGCGTCATTTCGCATTTAGCTCTTCGTTTTAAAGAACACCGATCAGTCTAGCAGCAAAACACGGATGTTTTATTTCTAGAATGCAATTCAATAAAGGCATTCTTGGTCAGGTTGT
>NW_024583042.1:84698-100761 GCF_018398535.1 Haplochromis burtoni
CAGCTATAGTTAAAATAGCAACCTGAGGAAAAACACCTAAATTCACCACAACCCAGGAACATATTTGTGCCAGTTTATCTTGTTAATATTTCACTATGCATGTGAAAATTGAGGCCTTCAGTACATTGAAGTGCAGCCCACACTTGTTGGAGTATTGCATTGTCAACAAAAGTGGTAGAAAGATGCCCGGCTTGGGTGTTCTTATGTATTGCTTGAGCTGGTTGCAGGAATAACGCGAGTGGTAATATTGCTGGAAATTAATCCATCTGCTGGATGTCTGTCTTAAAATTATGTTCTGTAGTTATAAACAGATATAACTCACATGTTCCCCTCATTCTCAATAAAGCAAATCAGGTCAAAGAAAGCTTGTAAAGTTTGCAGTGTTCACCAGTTTCCAACCACTGCGCACCATTAACATGTGATAGTCCTGATATATACACACATAAATACTTAAACCCTCAGTGTGCTTAAAATGGCAGTTACATTAAGCAAAGATCAATTTATAAAATAATTATATAAAAGACACTTGTTTTTAGTAGTTTGTTTTTTAAAAAGTTTTTATTGTAAAATATGCTTTTAAAGAACTTACTAGTGGTAAACTTTAAATCTGTACAACTTTCAATCAGTGTCTTAAAAAAATAAAAATAAATTGTTTTAATTTTTTAATCTGTTGCTGTTTAAGTGCTCAGTGCTAAATAATATAATGGAAATATTGCAATATAAGTATGTCCTATCTTTAAATTGATGATCAGGGTCAGCAAAACTTCTTACAATTTGACATCTTTTAAATCACAATTAATTAATTAATTTGTGATTAAAGAAAGTGCAAGGCACCCTTTGAGTTCTGCGTATGTGTACAGGTAAAATAAAACATGACCATCACACCAAATGCTTTTCCCAACTCAAATATGTATCAAGCACTAATCCAGGTGTCATGATCGTATGTCTTGGAAGTAAAAACGGCTAAAAACAACAGAATTACCTACATTTCCATTTAAATGAAAAGATGTAGGCACAGTCAATTTCAGCCATTCACATTCATTATGAATATCATGAACACATTCCCATTGGCATTAATTCAAAATTACACAATTGTATCTGTAGCATACAACAAAAACAAATCAATTTATGTTTTCAACTCTGACATCATCAAGTGTACAGTGTTATAAATGTGGCACTACGGAAAAAACACCTCATGTACCTATATGCAAATGAGTACGGGACAATAAAACCTAATTGCCTTGAAGCGACTGTTGTTGTGATTTGGCGCTATATAAATAAAATGTAATTTATAAAATTACGCTAGTAGCTCATTGACAGCTTCATATTTTTTGTAAAACCTGATTTACAACTAAAGCAAGTTTACTAATGACCTGTGTAAATCATACACTGACAAACAGTCATTGTAAAAACATAAGGTGCATTAAAATAAACTTTGTACTTACACAACAGTGCACTTTGAGTCATTATTTGTACACATTTACTCATGTTAGTTCAGAATAAAAAATCCGAATGAATTAAAATAATTTATACGTATAGCCACACACTTCGCTTTGGACTGATACACGCCAAGTCATCAGCGAATAAGATCCTGGAAATCATTCCTGGAATCATGATCACATAGGATACATCAGTAAGACAATTAGTGAGTATAGAGTCAGAAAATATAAATTTACTATAAAATGTTACATTAGATTATGTATTTATTTCGGTCAAACTCTACTTTCTGAAATCACATTTTTCCTCTTTTGTATTTTTGTATTTGTATTTTCCCAACAGCTTAACACAGCGGTTCCCAAACTCTTTTTGCTGGGCCCCCCTTTGTTTTACAAGAAAAATGTTCGAGCCCCCCCCTCGCACACGCACACACACATCCTCCAACCACACACACCCATCTTTTGCTCCATTGCGGTTTCTTTCACACCTCAAACATTTAGTAAACAATTAAGCAAATACAAGTAATCTGCAATAAATTACAGGTAGTAAGAAAATAAACTACTAACTCTTTTACGCTGCGTCCGCACCTACACGGGTGTTTTTGAAAACGCAGCTGTGTCGTCCACGTAAACGGCGTTTGGAATCACCGAAAACTGAGATTTTTTAAAACTCCTTTTTTGCGTTTACGTGTGGACGAGGAATACAAAGTTCATCACGCAACGTCAAAGGTATGTGCCTTTTTTCACGTCACGCTGTGCACCACGTTATTGTTTACAAGAGATGAATTGCAGAATGGCAGATAGAGACAAAATACTGTTAATCTGACTGTCTGCAGGTTTTACACGCAGCTACTGTTCTTCTATTTAGAAAGGCAGAGGCGTCACGGTGCGATTACTTTACATCTTGTTTTTTTCCTGTGTAATAATATTCAACATTGCTATCAATACATTTTTCAAAAATGCCTCTCTGTGCAAAATGGGTTTAAAAACATAAACAGCTGTGAGATACTGTTTGTCTGTGATTTGAACCGGGGGAACAAATCGTGGCAGGATCAGCCTGATGTTATTTGTATCCAGCTGTAACTTTACTGTATAAAGAGCTAACATCTCCAAAATGTCAGGAGTAGTTAGTCATTACAACAAGTGTTTGTGAACTAAAAATCAAGAACGTGCAGAAAACCAATTCTGCAGAGGAGAGCTACCTCGGCACTTGTGCAGGTGAAACCAAAGGGAAGATTTGCTTCACCATATTTGGCTTAGAATGAAGTTGGTTTGGAAACATTCAGCTATGCTTCATCTCCTGATTTGCGTTTGTGGAGGCGCCAGTGCTAGCAGTGTTTTGTTGTTGTTTTTTTTCCTTTTCATACCGCGCCCCCCCTGCAATGGTTCCCACACTTCAGGAAGGTCTGGACTAACACATGACGTGTTTTTTTTTATTATATAGGCTAAAGGCAAAACATCAGAGCTTTTCTCTCTACAAAAAACTAAAACAATGTAAAGCACCAGCTTGGTGTTTTACAGTACTGTACCTACATACTCTAGGTACAATATCTAGAGCAGCGGTCCACAACCTTTTGACATTAAACCACAGACCGGTTTAATGTCAGACAATATTTTCACGAACCGGCCTTTAAGGTGTCGCGGATAAATAAATCACAATAAAATGATACGACCAAGACAAAAACGGTGGTATTTTGAAAATATAGTAATGAACGCGAATTCACTGTGTAACTTTATTAGCAGCGTCCTCCTGAAATGCGCCAACCTCATTGGACCTCTCTGTCCCTTAATGCTCTCTGGTCGCTATGGTAACATGTAAATATTTCTTTCAAAATAAAGGACACAACTACAACACAGGAAAAGACCCAGGGAAACCGAGTTAATGATAAAAAACCCTTAAAACCGTAAATTTCACACCGGAGCCTCAACTCTCGCGGCCCGGTACCAAACGACTCACGGACCGGTCCATGGCCCGGTGGTTGGGGACTGCTGACCTACAGTATATGCGTATGTATGCATATACCCAGCACAACCAAAATATACGAAAGGCAACGTGGGTAAATGCTTTTTAAAGGGTTTCACTTTGTCACATATATATGGGCATCTAAGTGTATTGCCAACAAGTACATCTCAAACTCTACCATCTTTTAAAAATTGAATAACAAAATAAAATATGGTAGCCCCATGCCTTTTGTATCCTTAAAATGTGGCTTTTGTTCATTTGTGTAATGGGTAATTAACTGTATCAAACATGCCTGTTCTGTATTTCTTGGACAAATCTGGCCTTCTGTTTGGAAATAACTGAACCTATAAGGAGAAATAGATGAAGAGAAAGATCCCAACTAAGCAAACCACCACCAGTGCGATGTTTAAGATGATTCTGGTCGTTGGAGGTTCATAGAGAAGCTCCTCCACCATCTTCTCCTGTTCTTGAACTGTTATGACCTGATCTTTGGACAATTCCTCCTTGAATCCACAAAACCAATCGAAAACCTTAATACAACATCCACGCTCCTCTTTTGCGTCCCCTGCTCCACAGCTCTCGTCTTCCTCCTCCACTCCTCTTCTTTCCTCATTTTCTACCTTTTTGGAGCCTGAACTCTGAGCACAGCCACCATTCTGTACTGAATAGATTGTTTCTATATCACTTGCTGTGACATTATTGCTGCTTCCTGATTGGCCATTTTCAAGATTTGTCTCAGAGCCATTGAGCAAGTTTGGGTCCTTGTGACACTTTTCTTCACCAAGAACACCATTTCCATTAAAGGCTGAGTGATTTAGGGGTTTCAAAACACTGACGTCTTTTTCAGCATTTCTTTCTTGATTTTTTAGCTTCTTTCTCTTGTTTAGTCCCCAGAGAGTAGTGGTTTGGATTTGTCCCTCTTCGGGTGGAGGAGTGCAGAGACTCACAACAACAGCCACCACAGATGATATCCAAAACAAGATGGCTGCCACATACATGTAATGGATATCTTTGATGAAGGACGGGCGTTCATCAGGCTGATCGCAGAGTGGCTCTCGATAAACAAATGCCAAAGCCAAACGGAGAGCTCCAAGGAAAAACCCTACCATCCCTCCCCAAAAGGCACCTGTCTCATTACAACGACGCCACAGGATGCCAAGCAGGAAGAGAGCCGCTATGGGCGGAGTCAGATAATCTGATACTTCTTGGATGTAGTAGAATATCTGGCCTCCCTGCATTTCAATGATCACAGGCACCCAGGCGATGCTTATGATCACCATGAAAAGGACAAACAGCCTGCCTACTATCATCAGCTCTCTGGACGACGCCTGCTTTCGTAGCATCTTGTAAATATCTAGGGTAAAGATGGTGCTTGCAGAATTAAAGATAGAGTCCAAGTCGCTCATTAGAGCTGCAATCATAACAGCCATCATCAACCCGCGGAGACCGACGGGCATTACTGACATGACGAGCCTTGGGTAAGCCACATTGCTGCAGCCAGCTGCAGAGCCACACACTTCAATGCAGTGCTCTGGACTGATACATGCCAAGTCATCAGCGAATAAGATCCTGGAAATCATTCCTGGAATCATGATCACATAGGATACATCAGTAAGACAATTAGTGAGTATAGAGTCAGAATTTTATCTGTGTAAGATATTCATAGGGTGGTTAATGTCTCTACCTGGGATGACAATGATAAACATTGGCAGGATTTTGAGGAAACCGGCCATGATTGTTGACCCTTTGGCATGAGCAATATTTTTTGCTGCCAGAACCCGCTGAACAATCACCTGATCTGCACACCAGTACCTGGAGCACATAGACACAAAAATTAGTCTGCTAATTGGTACTCACCTCTATTTAGTATACTCTGGACTACCTGTGCCATTTGTAATGACCCCAAAAGTCAGCTTTGTGAGAACTCTTCTAGGGACATTTCTGAGACCGTGCTTGTTCTGTGGCTCCACGGAGGGTCTCTCAGTCAGTCTTTCACCTCAGATCTCACAGTCTAATAAATCATGAAACATTTTCATTGAAAAAAAAAAAAAATGTATGTTGACACTGAAATGACTTTATAGGTCAATCATTGACCACTGAGATATTTAAAGCCTTTATTGGACTTTCAGTGATGTTAGAGAAAAAGAATGAGAACTAAACATCATTAGAATTTCCATCCATCCATTTTATTCCACTCTTCCAATTTAGGGTTGCGGTGGTTTACAACCTATCCCAGTTGCCATAGCGCATGACGCAGGTTATACGCTGGACAGGTCACCATTCTGTCACAGGGGTAATTCAGGGAGACCGACAACCATTTACACTCACATTCATAGCCAATTAACAATCACAAACTAACCCCACTAAGTGCATGTCTTTGGACTGTGGGAGGAAACTGGAGTACCCACAAAGAAAGATTTCTCAATTGTCAGATTTAACTGCTTGAAACTGACCTTACTGCCAATAATGCCAACCTGAGGAGTGTGGATTCTTGCTCCATGGCTTGAACCAAACCACGGACCTTCTTACTGTGAAGAAGCACCACTCAATTTATATGTGTTGCCTCTACTTTAAGAATTTCTAACTGTATAATTCATTGGGTTTTTTTTGAGGAAAATAAATCATATGCAACATGTGTGCAAGGTCTTGGCTGCGATGCCAGCGAGCAACCAGGACCTTGCACACATGTTGCATGGTTGATTAGCATACTTGCCCTGAGGGTAGCACTACAAAAAATTAAATGAAGCATACAAAGCCAAGGAGCAAGAATAAATGCTCCTCCGGGCAGCATTTCATGGTAACAAATTCAGTCTACTTTTACTTAAAGCAATCAAATCTAACAGGTGGCAAAAGAAGAAAAACACCTGGCTCAGAGTAAATCTTTTAGGGATTAGGAGTGTTTAAACACACAAGGCTGTACAAAACCGTATTGGTAAGGAAATTAGTCTTAAAAGAAATAGCATTACCAAATAGAGGCAGGAGTCTGGCCGAGTAAGAAACCAAGCCATGGCAGGTCTGGATCCTGGGCCTCTCGGAGGATCTTCAGACTATCTGGCTTCGGAGTGGCATGGTTATAGCAGGACTCAGAATACGTCAGATTGGGTGAAGACAGCAAGATGGCACTGATGTTTGGAGTGGCCTCCATGTAACCGTGTCTCACACCTTACAAAGACATGCCAAAACACGGTTAAGCATTGTTTAGTTAAACAATTGACATAAATTCATGAATGCATGAAAGAGAAACAAGGACCTTCGAACCCTCCCACTTTGAAGAGGCTGATGCCTGTCAGACAGAGGGCCCCAGCAATCATGAGGAACGCTTGAACTGTGTCTGTGTAGATAACAGCAACCAGACCTCCGGAGATGGTCAGCAGAGCTGTCATGGCGATGAGGAGGAGGATGGACAGATAGAGGTTCCAACCTAAGGATTCTTTGATGAACAAGGCTCCAGAATAGAGATCCACAGACAGCTTGGTGAAGATGTAAAGGACAAGAGATAAAGCAGCAAAGTACACCTTCAGTCGATTGCCCCCATATCTCTTGGACAGGTACTCTGGCATAGTGTAGATGCCACACTGGATATAGACTGGAATGAACACCCAGCCTAAAAACTGGAGCAGTAATACAGCATTGAGCTCCCATGCAGCCACGCTGAGACCGCTAGCAGCGCCTGATCCAGCCAATCCAATGAAGTGCTCACTTCCTATGTTACTGACAAATAGAGAAGCTCCCACAGCTGCCCAGTTCATCGAACGCCCCGCCAGGAAGTAGCCGCTCACTGTGTTCCTATTGGCTTTCCACATTGCAAGGAAGCCAATCCCTAACACCAGGATGAAGTAGATCGCTACAACGATCATGTCCGCTGCTTCCATGGCCATGTTTAAAACCTGTTATGGCTGTATGACAGAAATAAACTAAATGTGCCCAATGGCGAATTTGCGACACGGCTTAGAACACTTCTGTCTACAGTCATCTATATCTTCTTACATACACAGACAGTGTAAGATGTTTATAAAAGAGACATCTGAAACATTTGCATCCGTGTCTAAGGAATTACTTCAAGCACTCTTGACTTTTTGATCCTTGGTAGTTAGATCTGGAAATCTGTGCAAGCTGTGGTTTGGCAGCACACAGGATGGCATTGAGTTGTTCCTTGGTTTTACAGAAGAAGTGCGATTCCTGCAACAAGATGAACAAAACACGAACAAGATGCATGACCAAAGCAATGCAAAAACATGTGAACAGTTGAAAATGGCTGATAAAACAAGGAGACAATATTTGATAGGGTGGCCAAGCGGTCTAAGGCACTGGATTAAGGCTCCAGTCTCTTTAGGGGCATGGTTTCAAATCCCACTGCTGCCATGAATAGGTGTGTTTTAATTCTTGTTTTGTTTTTTTAAATGAATTTCCCACAGAAACCCACCAAGGGATTAATAAATTTTTATCTCTCCCTCTGTCTCTCTCGATCTAGACTAGGACACTTCTTTGCAGTCTAGATAAGCTGTAAAAGGTTGCAAAATGAGGTGAAATTGTGGTTCTTTTGTCTCAAAACCCAAGCATTAATTCTTGTTTGTAAAAAGCTGACTGAATTGCAGTGAAGTTAACTGTAAATCTGGCTGCCATATTCAATGTGTACACATGCAGAAATGCTCCAGAAATCATGTAAGATATTGTGTTCCCTAAACCTTACAATCTGTTCAGTGTAAGAGAAGTGGTGCAGTCAGTGGTTGAACCTTTCAGAGCTTAAGTCGTCATCCTAAGTTGGTCACCTATTAATTTTAGCCTCTTACTTTAACACTGCCAGCTAATAGAGCTAATAGAGACATTTTTTGGAAGAATGATCATCTTGCATAAAGATTTGCCATAAAAATATTTGCTGGTATTTCAACTGTTGTAAATGAGTTGTTGGTACGGTGGCCCTGAGAGGCCAAACGGACTGCAACTTAAGAAAACACCAGAATAACAAAAAAAAAAAAAAAACCACACAAAACACAACGGAAATAGGAAAAAACAGATTTCCAAAAGCACAAGGGAAGTGTTTCTGGGGAGACAATAACCCAACGGACCAGTTGCAGGAACCAAAATATGCTAAGAATTGTGCTGGGAGACACTTAAAAGAAGTGGAGGATCTATCGGTTTTGTGACGAAAGAAAAGATGAGAGGTAAGTGTGTTAGCCCAACTATTAGCCTAAAAATCCATCATCAGTAGTATATGAATCATGATAAAACACAGCTACCATGTTTTGGGTTCCTGCAACTGGTCCGTCGGGTTATTGTCTCCCCAGAAACACTTCCCTTGTGTTTTTTCCTATTTCTTTTTTTGTTTTTCATATTTCTGTTTTCTTTTTTCATATTTCTGTGTTCTTTTTTCCTATTTCCGTTGTTTTTTCCTATTTTCGTTGTCATTTTTCCCATTACCATTATGTTTTGTGTGCTTTTGCAGCGTTTTTCTTATTGCTGGTGTTTTCTTAAGTTTCATAAATAGCATTGAGTCATTTTCAGTCAGAAATAAAACTTTTGTCAGAAACTGCAATCAGTTTTTGGTAAAGTGAGTGTTATATATCCTCCATTTGTAAGTAAAAGCCCAAGAGGGTAGTGGAAATGGCAAGGAATAAAAAAATAAAAATTCTATAAAGATATTCTCAGTGGCCGACAAGGACTAGATTGATTATAATGTAAGTAAAGTAATGCAGAGTCATTATTGTACTTACAAAACAGGTAATTTCTTTATTTATTATGCAACCCCTTTATAAATTCAGTCCACACTGCAAAATATGTGTTGATATAAGCAGAGATGTTAGACAATGGGTGTCAAACATAAGGGCTGGGGGCCAGAATCAGCCTGACACAGAATCTTTGGAACATGTGAACAAGGGCATAAATTTTGGTCTGTATTCTGATAAATTTTACTTGCCCTGTTTCGCCTAATAAGGACCTCCACAGCAACTGCTCATACTACTCCAACATAACTGAGCAACTGACAAATCTGATCTAATATAGAAATTACACAATAAGAAATCTGCCATTTTTTGTGAATTTACAGAAACTTTGTTTTATACTGACAGGACAATCTGAGCAATGAGCTACCAGAACTTTCTTTTGTAATTTTCCGCATTTATTTCTTACAATTTAAACCCAACCAGTCATGGTGACAGACTTCTTTCATTTAATACATCAGCATTTCTTTATCCTGTAGATAAACAGAGACATACTGTTGACATTACAATTCTTTTTCTCATATCAACATATCTCAGAGATTAAATGTGCAGTTAAACACTGAGAGAAATGGGAGTCTCACTGGTCTGGTCCACTTAAGGCGGGTTCTAAGGAAAGCTGGTGTGCAGTTATGATAGAGGGAAAATGCATGCATGCACCAGCATTGCTTTGTTACATTGGGATAACAGGCTGTAAGACAGGCTGAATTTTACAGAAGTGATGTGTATGTCAGCTTCTGCTATCTAGTAACAACTGCAAATCCTTTCAGTAAGCAAAGCAATCACAACCCATGATGCGGGACTGTAGTATGAGGGTCCTGCATCAGGGCCGGTGTTTGTGTTTGCTGTTTTTGTTGCGGTGCTCTGATCTGAATCGGAAGGTCTTTGTGAAAACAAAATTTCATGTACATAGGAGACCTAGTGCATTTCCAGGTAGGAAGTTTACTCTTGCATCAGAGTCAATATTAAATTGAAATAATTAGCACATGGTTAACCAGAGTCTTGAGGGAAAGGCTAAGGAAACATCTTTTATTTCCAGCTTTCTCAGACTTGAATATATTTGCCCCCTTTTCAGGAAACATAGTTACCCAATTTTAGACCTGATTCACTTCACTTCTTTAAAATACTCTTGAGCACCCTGGAGGACTTTATGACAGGAACCTCTCAGTACTCCTGTGCTGTGCTTCATGCTGGTTCTTTTGGTTATGATTTATCTGTTGCTAATACTTCAAAACACCTCTTTGTTCTCAAATTAAAATCATAAGTAGCGTTTGATGTTGCAATATAACCAAATAATACACTATGTTACATTCTGAAACAGTTCCTGTCACTCTGCTTTCTGCCACTTTATACTTCTGTTTTGTTCTTTAGCTTTAATTCAAAAGGACCTTAAAAGGTATAATTACCTGCTTTATTTAATTTGTATGATTTACAGTGTCGTAGTTAATTTCTAATAAAATATTTCCTGTTCTGTTATTAATATTAGGCGTATAATACGGGTTATTAGTTGTCACACTTCACTATATTATCACAGTCTCTGTTTCCATCCATAATCCTGGGCCATTTGTCTCAGTGTCCTGTCATATCCTCTTACAGTCCTGCTACTACTTTTTGAATGAAGCAGCACGGTGTTCCTACAAGTCTTTTATTAATTCCACACGTATTTCATTCGCAGCATAAGTTCCTTAGCATTAGCAGTAAATATGAAGAGGTAAAAAAAAAGTTCTTGAATGTTTTCGAAGCTTCGGTTTAAAGAAAAGCTCAGACTCACCTGTTTCCTCTCTGAGTGTCTCCCGGGCTTAACGTTAAACTGCCGTTTAACTACCGGACCGGTCCGACCGGTCTGAGCGCAACGCCGCACGGAGCTCTCCTCGGCGCAGCGAGGAGACTGAAGGCACCGCGAGACTCCGCCCACAGCAGCATCGTCGCCTTTAGGTTCGAGGAGGAAGTGTGGGGGCGCTCGTGGTGTGCAGGTGCTTTCCACTGAGTGCGCTGTAAGCATGTACATACAGGTTCAGCATTACTGACACCGATTCTATGTAGGACAGAGCAGTGGGGCACGTTAATGAAATAAATCATCATCAATTTTCAAATTCTAAACACATTTTAAGGAGCCAATTTTAAATCACTGTTACTCTCCACAGTAATTTATGTGTTTATTCATATGCTTGTTATTTGTCTGTCACGTGACAGTCAACACAAAAAAGTTATTTTTGTGCATATTTGAGGTAAATTATTTCATTAAAAATGCGAATAATTTACTGCAGTTAAAAGGGATACATTTTGAACTCCTGATAGGAATATTGTATTCTAATTTATTCTATTGTGTACAGTTGTGTACTGTATTTCTTCTATTATATTTTAATTTTTCTTCATTACTTTTGCACTGTCCACTTCCTGCTGTGACAAAACAAATTTCCCACATGTGGGACTAATAAAGTTTATCTTATCTTATAGAAGCAAAATGGTAAATGGCCTGTATTTGTACAGCACTTTATTTAGTCCCTAAGGACCCCAAAGTGCTTCACACATTCAGTCATCCACCTCACACACTGGTGATGGCAGCTACGTTGTAGCCACAGCCGCCCTGGGGCGCACTGACAGAGGCGAGGTTGCCAAACACTGGCACCACCGGGCCCTCTGACCACCACCAGTACACAACAGGTGAAGTCTCTTGCGCAAGGACACAATGACCGAGACTCAAACCGGCAACCTTCCGATTACAAGACGAACTGCCAACTCTTGAGCCACGATCGCCCAAAATATCAATCCTGGTGCTCTAGTATTGATCAAATACCAGTGCCAGCGTTGGTAGTGATACTATCGATGTTTGGATGAACGCACGTGCCTCCAGTAAGGAATTGAATTCACTAACTAATTAACTATTTGTTTGATTCATGATAAACAAAAAACTAAGGACCGAGGAGTCTCTTGGTGGATTTTTGGATATTTTGCACTTGCTTTAAATTGAAGATGTGATTAATGACAATGTGAGTCACAGCGAGTGTTTCAGTGATTAATTCAGGAGAAAATTGTGTAGTAATATCAAAATAAGTTAACTTCTTTCCCTGTCAAACTATTTAGTAGTTGCAACAGTCATTAAAACTAGCTTATAGTATGTTAATGATCATGACAAAGTTATCGTCTTTGAATCTAATCTGCACATTTTGTTTGCCTTTAAACTTTGGGGTATTTTCAAAACTTGTCTTTAAGATAGTCAATCACAGATGCATTTTTTAACTGGGTGTAGTCTAGATCAAATCTCACATTAAAGCCTAATAAAACACACTTTGTACTTGGAATCTATAAAGCATTGTTAGGCTATGAAAGTAGTTTAGTTAGTGTGGGAAAGGGAAGTGTTTATTTTGCAACCAAATTTTTCATTTATCCAAATAACTCTAAATTTCCTGCTGTACGAAACACCCCTTATGGCTTTGGATATATTTCAAAACACAATCCTTTTTTGTGAAACCATTCACAGTTTATTGTATCCTGTCTTATTTAAGAAGTAAAAATGTATATAATATTACACAAGAGTCATTGGGACCTGTCAGCAGTACCTATGGTCCCACACTAGGGAGAAGACTGTATTCTAACTTTGTGGATGGCATCTGCCTTCTTGAAGATATTATCAAAACTGCAAAGGACCTCCTACACCACGTAGAAAGTGCCACCCAGGGTACCACTCTACTCCTTAACAAATCAAGGACTTAGTTCAAGTACAATAACCCAACCGCCTAGTTCTACTCGGCAAGAACGGCTCTACCATTGAATAAGCAGATAATTTCAAATACCTTGGCAATGACATTGGCAATGCTCACGATATCAGTTGCCGGACTGGTCAAGCTTGGGGAACTTAACTCATGATGTCTTTCCAAGGTGTGTAATTCAAAGGTTAATCAGACTTAAAGTGTTCAAGTGAGTTGAGGCGATTCTGCTCTATGGGTCTGAATTATAAACCTGACTAAATCACTGAGCAAGAAACTGGATGGAAGCTATACTCCCCTCCTTTGTGCCACCATAAATGTTACTTGGAAGAACCAACAAGCAGCTGTGTAATGGTCTATCAAAGATCTCGAGTGCACTCTTGCTGGCCATGTGATGCTAACTTTATAGTACAGCAGAGGTATTTGCCTACAGAGAGAGTACAGAGAGGGGTTTTCAATCTGTGCACAGGTGTTCCTGTGGAGTTCACAAAACCACTGGAACAGTGAAGGGACCGACAATAAGGTTCTCCAGGACAGAGAGAAGTGCAAAAAACCCATCAAAGATAAAATATACAGCATGAAAAGTACAAACAGTGTCTGCAGTGGACACTTTTCAGTTTTTTTCACTTCAACTTGTATGTTAGAACTTGATAAATGGATCAATGGATGAACAGCAGCACATGCAAGAGTGACCCACAGACCAGTATACCACATATTTTTGACTGCCAACAGAATGCCAACGCCCTACCACATCTGAACCATGATTTTCCCATCATCTTTCAAGGTGAGATAACTTTAAAGGTCTTACTGTAAGATGAAGTCAAATGAGCGAGTCACCACATCGTGCATGTCTGCATGTATATTGTTTTGTGCATATTTGTGTATGTGTGTGGTTTGCAGATACTCGTTCAACGTTGCATTTGTGCCTACATTTTTTAATTTTATTTTCCGTGCATGCAAAGTATTTCAGTCGCACCATTATCTGTGTGTTTGTGTGTGCATGGGTGAGGTGAGGTGTAAGGCTACTTGTTGGATCGCATGACGATAAAGTTATAGCAGGTAAAATCAGCAACACTGATGGGAATTTGATGCTTGTGTCAAAATCTCCTCCTATAACTACTATTCTGTTTTCTCATGATCTGCGCATAAGAATCACCATCGCTCCCAAGATCTACACACTTGACTGAAGTTTTTGATTTCAATCTCATCACAAATTATATATTACATGAATATGATAATTCCATATTCCCAACTTTTTTATGTTATCCATGGTTCCCAAAGGTTCTGCCATCCCACAAAAAGTCCGGTCCATAACTGACAGTTGCAAATCAGCTCTATAAACCCACTTATATTCAGCTGTTTTCTGTTAGGTCTGCATATGCTTTTTCCCACGTTTACTGTAAACCTTCTTAACTTTGTTGCTTTTAGTTAGTCACTTCATTAGGTACATAGTGCAGGACCTTGGCTGAATCCCCTTTCAGCATCAGAACTGCCTCCATTCTTCATATTATAGATTCAACATTTGCTGGAAAAACTCAGTATCTGCAGATGTGAGTCTTCCATTCTATCACATCCCAGAGGTGCTCTACTGAGTTGCGATCTGGTGATTGTGGAGTAAACTGAACTCATTGTCATTTTCAAAAAAAACTGTCGGAGATGACATTGTGCTTTGTGTTGTCCAGCTGTAAGCAGCTATCACAAGATGTGGACACCTTCGGTATAAAGGAATAGACATGTTCAGCAGCAGGTAGGCTGGCAGGCTGTGGTATTTAAACGATGCTCAGATGGTACTAAGGAGCCAAAATGAAATCCCCAACACCATTACACCACCAGCACCCTGAGCTTTAAATACAAGACAAATGATCCCAGCTGCTGCAAAAATCAGACCAGACAACACATTTTTCCAATCTTCTGTTATCCAGTTTTGGTAAGACTATGATAATTGTAGCCTCAGATTCCAGTTCTTACCTGCAGCACCTGTTGTGATCTTCTGCTGCTGCAGCCCATGCTACAGAGATGCTCTGAAGCACCCTAAATAACCTTTTCTTCCTCATTTTGACACTTGGTTTGAACTTCAGCCAGTCATCTTGACCATGTCTACATGTTTCAATGCACTGATTTGCTGCCATGTGATTGGCTGATTAGATATTTGTGTTAAGGAGCAGCTGAACATTTGTATCTAATGAGTGCATTTATATCTTCAGCATTATTTATGTGGCTTCACTCTTTTACCTCCACCATCTTTTAAATATATTTTCAGCACTGCCACAATCAATTATGTACATTTTAGCATACTATTATACTTTTCCATAATAGATGATTAGAAAGCACTTCTGTCGTCTCCAGTGTTTTTTAATGTGCTATATAAATAAAATATATTTTTTAACAAAACGACTGTCACTGATTTGTCAGTATTGTAGTTTCTTCCTCCTAGATCCAATCATAAATGTGAGTCTGTAAACCATTTACTGGATTTTTAGCCAGCATTTTTCCTATTAATGTTTTTATCCCTGATGTTTTCTGACCACAGTAATTACTTGGGAGAAATAGCTAATGGCTGAAACACAATTTGAATATGATGTCTGTAATAACTGTAGGTCAGGTTGGCTCTACTGTAATGTATTTGTGGCACATTATACAGTTGGGAGGCCTTAAAGCTCAGTAGGCAATACTCAGAAGTTGAGCCTTCCTGTCCTTTATTTAATTCTCTTTAGACAGACTGAGGCTTCAAATCACAAGGATCCCAACCTCTGAAATGCTGATATGTTTGATTCTGTGGAAAAATGCAATATGTAACCAAATCCTATGGTACATGTGAGAGAAATGTGTTGATCGTGCAGCTATTCAAGACTTATAGCAAAAGCAAAATGTATTTTATGGTTGCCCCCGAAAGTTCAAACACACTGCAACCTAAATAAACCCACCAGTAAATAGAAAAATACTGCAAAAGTTATCAAAAAATAACAAATAAACCCACAAAACCACAGTTGTGGAAGTAACAAGAGAACAGTAGCAAAGATTTATCTACATTATTATATGAATCATGTGATTAAAACATATGCTGCCTTTCATCTTTTTCTCCCTCACAACACGTGAATTCTTCGCTTCTTTTCATGGCGCCTCAGTGCAACACTTCACATCAGTTCCTGTCACATTATAGTCTCATAAAAAACAACTTCTGTTGTGTTTTGTGAAGTGTTTTTGGTTTTAGGTGTTGGGGTTTTTGTGCCTTTTTGCAGCATT
>NW_024583042.1:100781-126287 GCF_018398535.1 Haplochromis burtoni
CTAATGAGTGCATTTATATCTTCAGCATTATTTATGTGGCTTCACTCTTTTACCTCCACCATCTTTTAAATATATTTTCAGCACTGCCACAATCAATTATGTACATTTTAGCATACTATTATACTTTTCCATAATAGATGATTAGAAAGCACTTCTGTCGTCTCCAGTGTTTTTTAATGTGCTATATAAATAAAATATATTTTTTAACAAAACGACTGTCACTGATTTGTCAGTATTGTAGTTTCTTCCTCCTAGATCCAATCATAAATGTGAGTCTGTAAACCATTTACTGGATTTTTAGCCAGCATTTTTCCTATTAATGTTTTTATCCCTGATGTTTTCTGACCACAGTAATTACTTGGGAGAAATAGCTAATGGCTGAAACACAATTTGAATATGATGTCTGTAATAACTGTAGGTCAGGTTGGCTCTACTGTAATGTATTTGTGGCACATTATACAGTTGGGAGGCCTTAAAGCTCAGTAGGCAATACTCAGAAGTTGAGCCTTCCTGTCCTTTATTTAATTCTCTTTAGACAGACTGAGGCTTCAAATCACAAGGATCCCAACCTCTGAAATGCTGATATGTTTGATTCTGTGGAAAAATGCAATATGTAACCAAATCCTATGGTACATGTGAGAGAAATGTGTTGATCGTGCAGCTATTCAAGACTTATAGCAAAAGCAAAATGTATTTTATGGTTGCCCCCGAAAGTTCAAACACACTGCAACCTAAATAAACCCACCAGTAAATAGAAAAATACTGCAAAAGTTATCAAAAAATAACAAATAAACCCACAAAACCACAGTTGTGGAAGTAACAAGAGAACAGTAGCAAAGATTTATCTACATTATTATATGAATCATGTGATTAAAACATATGCTGCCTTTCATCTTTTTCTCCCTCACAACACGTGAATTCTTCGCTTCTTTTCATGGCGCCTCAGTGCAACACTTCACATCAGTTCCTGTCACATTATAGTCTCATAAAAAACAACTTCTGTTGTGTTTTGTGAAGTGTTTTTGGTTTTAGGTGTTGGGGTTTTTGTGCCTTTTTGCAGCATTTTTCTGTTTGCCGTCGTTTTCTCAGGTTGCTGTGTGTAGCATTTTTACTCTGAATAAACGTCCTTATAGTTTTCAAAATACAACAAAAGAAATATAAAATGTAGCAAACTGATAAACCTTATAATTTAATTATAATTAAATAAATTTTATTAGAGTGCATTGCTGCTGTCGCTCATCACATAGTGCTAATTTACTGCAGACTCAGCAGCATTACAAAAGCCCATGTACTGGCTGTGCAGGTCACTGAACAAGGAGGGCAGTATAATAAGCAAATCCCCACATCTTAGTTTCATTTAGAAATATAACAATGCAAAAAGAGAGATACTTCTCTATTTCTCGTCAACACGTTGAAAATGGTTTGAGCGCTCATTTGTTTTGCAAATTTACATGCAAAAAATACAGGACTGCAAGGTATGCAAAATCTGCACATTTTGTCTCTGTTTGAAAGCAGCTCCTGGAAAAAACAACCCACATGTGACAAGAAACTGATGCAGAGTCGAAGCTGTGATGCTTTGATTACAATTTGGAAAGGTAATCTGTGGTTGCAGCCAAAGCAGAAGGCTATGTTAAAAAGCTCTCTCTGTCACACACACAGAGGACACAGAACAGAGTTTGCATGATAGTAATCTGCTTAAATGAAGAAAGTTGTTAAAATGTAGAATGATAAGTAGTCATTTTTAATTAAGTTATAAGGAAGTGCAGCTGCCCCCCCCCCCAGTTAATTAAAAAAGTCCACATTACTTTCTAATAATATCTGCTAAATGTGACACATAACACCTTTTACTTCACAGACCAGTGAGCATCGTCCTCCGAAGGGCACAAAGTGCAACATGTAATCTGAACACCATCCACGATGCATGTGTCTGTGGACACACAAATCCTGAGCCCAACACAAACAGCCACTTTCAAGGACATAAAGCACATCACATGTTGCCACTTACCAGCACAACCAGAGAAGCAGAGCTACATGCACAGAGATGAGGAGGTGAGGTGTGTTGGACTCACTTAATCTGCTATTATGAAGCTGCTGTACATGGGATCAAAGTACTGAATAATCTCATAGAACAATTTTTTGTTTGTTTGTTTGCTTTTCTTTGTTTTACTCTTTGCTTCGAGCGCTATGTACATGAGCTGCATGCTAAAAGCTCTTTTGTTAAAAGGGTTGGCATAACAAGCATATTCAGCCAATACCCTTTGATTAGCCTTGTCTCGTGCTCTCTTGCTTTGTGGTAAATCTTTATTCTGTATTCACTGAGATATTTGATTTCTAATCAATAAAATCTATCAGTCACTCAATCACTCAATCAAAGATGCTACCTTTACTTGGCTTGTCACACAATCACCTGATGTCCATCAACATGTATCCAGTCAGACCTTGATGTGAAGAATTTGTTCTTGCACTAGCCAGGTAGGAAAGAGGTTTTACAAGCTGACATTTAACACATTACAATCCACACTAATTTATTTGATGCACAGAAAGGCTGATCTGTAGGCACTGACTTATTTACATTAAAAACTTTTGATCAATTCTTGATAAAGTGGGTCCTCAATTTTAGAAGAAAAAATAAGCAGGCCTCGAATTTGTAATTATCTCCAGTTTTTGCAATTAAAACAATGATTGTAAGAAGATTTCCTGAGCTGCAATCTAATCGCTGCTGCTTTGTTGGTTGGTTGAAAACTCCTCAAATGACTTTTTGATGACCTTATTTTAACACATAGAGTCTTCATTAGAGTCGCACTATTAGACTGAGGCGACAGCAAATAGCCATAGCTATTACTGAATAACGATATTTGTTGTTTTTTTTTGAAAAGTATTATGAATTTATAAAAAGAATAATAATTGAAGAAGAAAGAAAGATAATATTATTTGTTCTAGCATCACTGTTGTTGAGATTTTCTGGGTGATGTTTATACAGCTGTCTTTAAGGATAATGCTCCTGATGCTCCTACCACTGATTGCTTTGTAACAGAGAAAAAGAGCCTCAAAATGAGACCAATCAATTACATGAATACACAAAACTCTTCACTGCACTTGCTCAGATCCCAGATAACACAACCACTAAATTTGGTTGTTGAGGTCAGTGAAGGTAAGCTTCACAGGTGTGGTCTTCTACTAAGACTCTTATTTACACAATAAGTGCAATGTGGGTCCTCGCGGCTTTGTTATAATAGCAGGCTTGTGGAGGCTGGGTTGATTTCTTTTATTTTGTATTGAAACAATCTGACTGATGTAAAATAAATAAATAAATAAATAAAAAATAAAAAAATAGAAGAAAAATCTGATTATTTGTTTTTACAAGTATATGTTCAGCCACACTCCTTACACACCCTATGAAACAACAACAATTCTGAGTAAAATGCAACGAAATGTATAAAATAAATAAACTGGTCTGGTGTCCTGGTGCAGCCACAACAACCTGGTGCTGAATGCCCAGAAGACAGTGGAGATTATTGTGGACTTCAGGAAGCACACAGCCCCACTCCCCCCCATCATCCTGACTGACACCCCCATCACCTCTGTGGACTCATTCCGCTTCCTGGGTACCACCATCACCCAGGACCTGAAGTGGGAGCCCACCATCACCTCCGTCATCAAGAAAGCCCAGCAGAGGATGTACTTCCTGAGGCAGCTGAAGAAATTCAACCTGCCAACACGGACGATGATGCAGTTCTACACTGCAATCATCGAGTCCATCCTCACCTCCTCCATCACCGTGTGGTACGCTGGAGCCACTATCAGGGACAAACAGAGACTGCAGCGTGTTGTGCGCTCTGCTGAGAAGGTGATTGGCTGCAAACTCCCATCTCTGCAGGACCTGTACACCTCCAGGACACTGCGGCGTGCAGCCCGGATCTCAGCTGACCCTTCTCACCCTGGACACAGTCTGTTTGACCTGCTCCCCTCAGGCAGGAGGCTCCGGTCCATTCGCACCAGAACCTCTCGCCATAAGAACAGTTTCTTCCCCTCTGCTGTTGGACACATGAACAATAACCATATGACTGTTCCCACCACTAACACATGACCCTACGCTGTGTTCACTGCATCATTCCATGTTTGGCACTGATCACCACCTGCACTCATGTATATATCATGATTATCTATCCACTTAGCACTTTTAATTCTTATTCTTATTTTTATATTTTTATGACACTATGTTTGCACTGAAGCACCGCAGCAATTTCCTAATGTTGTAAACCTGCTCAACATTTGGCAATAAAACCCTTTCTGATTCTGATTCTGATTCTGTAAAGGTTTTATTTAAATTCTAAATCATTACTGTCACGGTTGGCAGGGCAGACCGTGGGGATGTGGGGAAAGGAGGACCCAGTCGCGGTACTCTGTGTCTAAGCAGTGCGTTTATTTATAGCGAATGAAACAATAACACTAAATCCCCGTGACTCCCGTGTTGTGTCTTCTCAAAAAGTCCATGCTCGTTTCTCCACTCTCGTGTGTCCACACACACCCCGTGCCTGCTGCCCTCCGATGCTCCACGATCCTCCTGAGGGGAAAATAACAGAGGCAGCCGTCAAGACACTGTATTCCAGTAGACATACTCACAGACTTTAACTGAGCTAAGACTGCCGTGAAGTCTCACGAAATGATCCCGCACCGGTGGGCGCTCCATCGGTCTCCTAAATAGCTCCCCTGACGAGCCTGATCAGCAGCAGGTGTGTGTGTGGCTTCAGGCGTGGCCAATCCTCTAACAGGACCACGCCCATCAGGCCTGCAGGTGCTTGGCATCCACACACACATATATACGCACACATACCTACACATACAATAAGTGGAGCACTGAACAGAAGCAAAGACTTACAAATACATATCACAATAACAAGTCCATAACTGTTCAGGGGTCCTGGGTTACAATTACGAAGGTTTTGGTTTTATACATTCAGTTTACACCAATAAGCTGAATTTCATTTGACCAGATTCCATATAATTTAATATTTTACATCGTACTCAAATGAAAAGAAAAATTACATGCAAGACTTACATGTAATTAAATCGGTTAAAGCCAGCGTTTTGTTTTTGAGTGCAGCTTTAGTAACACTGGTTTTAATTGGATTAGATTGTTGAACATGTGTTTTGTATTTAACTGTTGTTTTTCACTGAAGGAAAAAAAACGTACTTCTTAAAGTCAATATTATGTCTGCTGTAAGTTATGAGATAAATACAACCGGGGAAAAGTTTTGCTTATTTTTTATTATCCTTTACTTAGATAATTTTTAGTACTTTGCATTAAGATAGTGACATTAGATAATGTACAATTATGAGAGTATGCAAGAGAAACAAACAAACAAGAATAAATACATTAATATTGTTACAACATCTGGAAAAGTGTAAAACATGGAACTAAAACAATCAGGACACCAGATGCAAAATAAGGAAAATAAACTTGGACTGTGACACCTCTCTGTGTTTCCTGTACTACACTGTGTTGCTGGAAGAAAGTTTGGAATAAAACCTGGAAGTAAAATATTTTGGATATTTTGGATTTTTTAATGACGGGTCTAAAGATTTGAATAGTCAATACAAAGAAGAACTGCAGCTGTTCTAGAGGCGCCTTTTATGGAGCTGTCAAACACTCGATCAACATGAAGAGTCTTGATACTTATTTATTTATTTACCTTTTTATGTTGGGTGTTATTTGCAGTCCATTTGCACATAATGTGTTCAATTTTAGACTGTAGATGGCGCCATGCTCACACTGGATAAACAGCACAGCCGGCTCTCTGCGTTCAGCTCTCTTCTTTTATTTATCTGAGCTCTCTTTGCTGCCTGTTTTAGTGTCACAGTCACTGTTATAAAAGAGCCACGAAGCCACCGTTTTAGGGTTATTTCAGTTTTTCTTCTGGGATAGGACGCAAACTGGAAATTATTACCAGATTTACAGCAGAATGAAATTTGTGAATTCTTCATCTCGGTCTCCTTAAAATGTTTTTCTGTTTTTCCACTTTGGTTCAGACTCAAACACACTCTTCAAAAAGACTAAGAAAGAGATGAGCGGCTCTTTTCTTCAGCCATCAAATATTAATAGGCCACTTTTTGTGGTGAAATACTGACTTGAAATTTAAAAAAAAAACACACACTGTCAGTCAAAGACACACAAACAGGGATCCCTGCTGTGGAAAACCAAAACATCATATAAAAGACAGCTTTTTTACAGACTATATTTAATCGCGTCCTCCAGCGTTCCCATGAGTCCACGACAATTCTGCCTTCCTGTGTTTAGCTAACTAGCAGACGGAGACAAACAGCTAAAAGACTTTCTTGGCTTCAGTTCAGCAGCTATACAATTTGCTGTTCAGGTTAAACAAAGATTGTAAATTCAAAAGCAATTCTAACACCACAGATGTTAAATACTGATACGAAAACAATATATGCTCTAATCAACCAATCGTATGGCAGCGATCCGTGCATTTAGACATGTAGACACGGTCAAGACGACCTGCTGAAGTTCAAGCTGAGCATCAGAATGGGGAAGAAAGGTGACATGGCTGTTGGTGCAAGACAGGATTTACACACAACCAGCTCAGGTCAGACCAGGTCAGAGGTCAGCTAAGAACAGAAAAGCACACTTGGGGTCACCAAAATTGCACTACACATAATTTGAAAAGCATTGCCTGGTCTCATGAGTCCCGAGTCCCGCTGTGACATTTGAGTGGAGTAAATAACATCACAGCATTGATCCATCCTGCCTTCTATCAACAGGTCAGACTGGTGGTGCTGTAATGGTGTGAAGGATATTTTCCTGGCACACTTTGAGACCTTCAAATGCCACAACATACTTGATTATTGTTGTAGGCCATGCCCATCCCTTTACAACAACAGTGCACGCATCTTCTGGTGGATGCCTTCAGTAGTATAACACCATGTCACAAAGCTCAGATAATCTAAATCTGGATCCTTGAATGATCGCATGGCCCCCACATCCACCATATCTCAAACCATCAGAGCACATTTGGTATGTGGTGGAACAGCATTAAGGCAGTCCCGAAGGTCAAAGCAGGGCCAACACAGTACCAAGCCTACAGTGTACTTAACAAGTGAGTATATGTTTTTCCTTTTTATTCAACAAGAGGCTGAATTTTATTAGTTCCCACTGAATTTCATATTCCACAAGGGATCATCTATCAGACACTGGCTTGACCAGATAATCATCAGAAAATATTTTTGGCAAAGGAACCAGAGTTAACAGAGTTAAATGACGACAGAAAGACTTTAAAGGTACCCCACAATCCCCTAAAGATAAAGAGGCATTGTATGAATAGTCATAACAGTGGTCATGCTAACAGGCTTTCCACCTTGATCTCACCTTCTGAAGATCAAGGTGACTGCAGATTTAATCTTATAGCAATTTGTTCAAGTTATCAGCTAACCAGGTAGCTTCTTTAGCAAAGAAGATAAACAGACAACTGGTAATTAGTGTTGTTATTACAATTAAGCACAAAGCATGCTATTATTCACATAGTTTAACTGAAAGTACAAACACAGCCAAGAGATCTAGTTCTGTTGCTCAAATTAGCCGAGGTAAAGCTAACAGACAGCTAGCAGCTTAGCTGGCATGCATCTGTCAATTCAAACCACCACACCCTTAATCATATAATTTTTTAGGCTTAATAAGTTTTAAATGGGTGAGTTACAATTAACCACCTATACATGCTGTAGACATGTTTATTTCTACTACAATGGTAGCATGCTAAGACTGCTAACACTGAAGCTAACAGGAGAATTAGCCTCAAGTGGCAAAACAAGGAACAGCTGGGATTTTTTTTCCCGCTTTGTTATGTTGCATGCATTTGTTTGTTCAATTCTGCATTGGCTTTATTTCAGCCCTGAGGTTTCTGAAGTTGGACTCCACGGTAGTATTTATTTTATTGTCACAATTTCAGTATTTAAAAGCTAATTTAGGGACACAGAATTCAGGGGCGGATCCAGAGTGGTGGAATAGGGTGGCATGTGCCATCCTAGCTTTGCATATGACAATGTTGTTTATTAAAATAAGCTAGCATTTGAGCCTAGGTACAATAACATGGAATATAATTTTTAAAACAAAATATATTGTACAGTCTATCTCCCCAACATTAAAAAATGGGGCAGCACATAGCATCCAAAATTATTTTATTTCTTGTTTTCAGTAGCAACTGACACCAATGATTATTCAAGAGTATATTTTGAATCAATACCAACTCAGCTTTCAACAATGGTGGTTGATTGTTACACTCTGGAAAAGCCATGAAGTGTTATTAACCCAATAAATGTTTAAATGTTTGGTGAAAAACACATTCATTTGTTTATGACGGTGCAGATTTCTGATATTTTGTGTAAATTTCAGCATGTGCCAATGTGATTAGTTCTAAAACTAAAAAAAAAGATGTGAAACTCAATTGTTGCTACTGCCAGACATCGTCTGTTGCAAACTCAATTATATAATTAATTATTTTATAGGCTATACAGTACTTAAAATAGAAATTTACATTTTTTATGTAACTGAAATGTTTAATTATTTGGACTAAAGCCAATAAGAAAGTTACATACTATGTTTATACAAAATGTGTATACTTGCTGCATTTTAACCAATTATACATATTACAGAATGTACCACCTGCATATGTGTAAAGAAAGCGCTCTAATTTTGCCACCCCATCTGATTTCCATGCCATCCTAGGAAAAAGTCTCTAGATCCATCCCCGAGGGGATTTAAACTGTACCCTTGCTCCTGGACAAATATACATAAAAAATATACTCATATAAACACACTAAACATGTGCGTATTATCAAATATGTCAAAGAATTTAGCCGTTGTTAGCATGACCAGCTGTGACATTTCTGAAGATCATATCAAGAACACTTAGAGATAATATTTAGATAGAGCCTTTAAGGCTCTATCATTCTCAAGCATGTTGTCTCCGGCAGCTGGACAGCAAAAGGGAACCTGTGTCATTATATCAGATGATATAATGATATCACTCTGGAGGGTGAAAGTAGATATGTTTCTACAGTGAAGCTCGAGGATGAGGACGATGAGGAGGAGGAGAGGAGAAGAGGAGGAGAGCACTATTCTTCTAACACAAACAGAGCTGAAGCCTTCAGAGTTGCTGGCGATGGCAGATGGCAGACGGAATGAAAGGCAGATGGAAAAATCACTTCCAACATGTTTATCATCATCAAGAAGTGTGCATGTGTGTGTATGCGTGTGTGGGCGGGGGAGGATTCCCCGAGGGTTAATGAAAAATGTGATTGAATTTGAAAAACGCTGGAGCTAACAGTCACGGTGGTGCAGGAGGAGGCTTTAAATTTTGTGTGTATGGCGATGGTGCATCTTGTGTATGTTTTTTCGTAGATAAAGTCTTTACAGGCACCCATGAACAGGGCGGAGGACCTGACAGCAGGAGAGTGCACTGTTGTGTTACAGCCTCTCTGCTTTAACACTAGGGCACTTTTGTATAAGCATAGTACTTTTGTTATTAATTTAAGGGAATATGATTAAACTGAGATTATAATTTCTTGCATAAAGAAAACATGTTTCCAGCTAAAACCAGTCATTGCATGAGAGTGAATCTGCAGCTCTATAAAAGTTTAGAAGGCACTATAGAGTGCTCATTACAGCTTTGCAGGGGGCTAAGCCCCCAAATATTCAACTGAGTGAGAGAAACAACAACAAAAGCTATTAATAACTGGTGTGAAACCACATTTCTATTTATTTTCTTTCTTTGTAATTTGCAGTAAAGCACTTATTACTTTAATTTCCTGTTCATTTCTTCACGAATAGTTGCTCCTTCCATAAAATATCTGCACAGCAATCAATTCAACCCACTTGAAAAAATACTCACCAATGTCAAAAACAGATTTTATCCAGTCATTAAATATTGATGTGGTTTTTCTCTGACCTATAGCGCCATTTATCCACCCAGATGGTTTTGGTGTGAACTTCTCAGTTTTGATGGCAGCTGTGAAACCTGACTTTTGTTTTGTGTTCAAATGAACAAAAAAGACGAAATGTGATTAAAAAAACCCAACTAATACTCAGCAGAAATGTCTCATTCCACAAATCACTGACTCAGAAATACACATAAACATTTTTGTGTATGATATGAGCTTCACCCACCCTGGGCATGTGATAGCGTGCGTGACACGGAGAAAGAGAGACGACTGAGAAACTTGAGAAACTCAAATGACTTTGCGACCTCAGCAAACACACCCCTGACAGCAGGAAGCTGACAGTGTCAGAGTCTCATGTTGTGTGTCTGTCAGAAAGAGAATTAAAGAGCAAAAAAACCCATTTCACTGCTGTTAGCGAACACGCTTATTAGCTGTAAATTCAGCTGCGCTCTACCATCTGTTGCTGTCATCCAGATATTGATACCGTGGAGCATATCCTAAGTTAGGTCAACTTTCTTCTACCTTAACTAACTCAGCATGAGATTGAGTGCTGATTTCCCTCTTATGAACACATACTGCTCGCCATAAAAGCTTATAAATCTTCTCATGAATCTAAAAACATTTGTTAAAAATCCCAGAACGCTGCTAAAAGCCTGCTAATATATCAGAAGTTAAATATTACAACATCTCATCAAACACAGCAGAAGTGTTTTGGGGGATCAACATGAAAGAACAGCTGTGGAAGTGATGCAGGTGCAGGTAATATGTGTGTTAATTGTATTATTTATATCATACTATTGATACATGTTTGCTATTAGCCGTTTATTGTTAGCTTGGCGCTCCTGCACCTGCGCTGTCACATGATTGTCTCACCAGGAATTTTTTTGTGAGGATTTTTGTTTTGTGAGCTTTTGGATTTCATCCAGATAGACCTTGATTACCACCCAAACAGATAAGATGGAATGAAATTTAATATGATCTAAAGATCTAACCTGTATCTTTATGACCTATCCAGAACTTTTCTTGTTCCTTTTGAACCAAATGCCCTGATATGAAAACCCATGCACAGACTGGATGACATGCACAGTGGAAACCTGCTTGTGTAGGAATGCTTTAAGTACATAACTCCAAATAGGGAATGCTGTAAGAAAAGGATTTCAAGGAAGCACTCTGAAAGTTACCGGTAGTGCTTTGGTCATATAAACAGGGGAAAGTATAGGCTACAAATGAAAGTTTGCACAAAGAAACCCTTAATCTTCATCTGTCTGGACACAGAAACCGTGATTGCGGGCAAATATTTAGCTGAGTGTGGGCGAGGGAGTACCATGTGAATAAAAATGCTTTAAGCATTCAGTAGTGTACCAGCTAGCCCTGCCAGTAGCCACCATTTCAAAGAAGTGAACAGAAAAAGGAGGGCAGTATTTTGGCATTATTTTGACTTTGTAGTTGGGGTAGGAAAAAAATGTGATCAGTTGTGAAAATGCCTTTCTTTCAAATATTTTTCAGTCATTTGCCCAGAATTTGGAGGAGAGAGCCAGAGAAAGCGAGAGGCGGACTTCATTCCAACATTTCTTTCTCTATTTCCACTCTGTTTTATTCCTTAGTTGTCCCCCCCACACCCCCCTTTCTCTCAGTTATTTTAAATAAGGGCGTCTTATTGTCTGGGGGACATCTGATCCCCTCACACACACATACATATTGGCTCTCTCACACACAACTCGAAAATATGCTGACACCAAATGCTTGCTCAGCTTTTTTTAGGTTACAGAGAGAAGCAGAGAGAACTTGACAGATGAATGAGGAGGTATAAACCCAATCCTCTCCCTGCCTCGTTCTTTTGTTTTTCCCCCCATTCTTTGAAGTAACTGATGCAGTGAACCAGCACTCAGAGCTGTTATGTAACTTGTGAGACTGTGTGTGCGTGCTTACATGTATTTGACTTGGTAATATTTTTCTTGGAGGGCTTTGTGATTCATTAAAAGCAGATTATAAATCCAATTGAATAAGAAATAAACGCTTCCAGCATCGGTCATACTATTTGAAGATAAGTATTGCATTCTGAGCTTCATGTTTGTGCTATACCAAAAAGAAAAGAAAAAAGCAATGCAGCTGGAGTGGAGTTTTAAAATTTGCAGCAAAGTGTGATAGCAGGGCCAGAACTTTTCTTTTTCAAGAGGCTTAACTAGAAGGAAGAAGCCTTAACCCAGAAAAAAACAGTGAGAATTGTCCGACATGGATGTAATTCCAAGGGATTGAGGCAGATCTGGACTAGTTACATTGTTGGACACGACATCTCCAGAGAGCATCCAGTAGCCCAGATAAGAGGGCGCAAACATCTGGATAAGAATCACAGCTACCCACAGCACAATGGATATTTGCAACATCTCACATGTAAGCTTGTCTTGAATATCACATGAGAGGGAGCCAAAACTAACTCAGTGTCATCAGCATAGCAGAGACAGATGTATGATAGTATGATACCACCAGGTTTCCTGGGGGCCTTATGTAGAGAAATGTAACTACAAATGGAGGGATGACCATTACCTACTGTCTTACTCCTCTAAGAGTCCGTAGTTTACATCCTCAATTTACGACACCTGTCTTGCAAATCCCCATTTTCCATAATGCAGCACGACTGATGAGTTAGTCAAGTACAGACGTAGATCAGCAGATAAGATTTTTTAGAAAATACAGTTATGATAATAGGCAAACAAGCCAGGCAACACAAATTATTCCGATGACTAATAAGTGGGAAGTCAAATGTAGTCAAATATTCAGCTTAAGAGCATGCCACTGCTAGAGGGAAGGAAGGTGGAGCAGAAATGCAGAAATGTGGCTCCATCCCTGACACTAATACTCTTTCATAACTAGAAGAAACTCACTTCTGTCAAATCTACTCATTTCTAAGTCAAAGTAGAGTTTTATAAATAATTAGATAATGCAGAATCTGGAGATTGTTGCTACTGCCAGACATCGTCTGTTGCATATTCTATTGTGTTTTGCATTGTTGAACTTGTCTGTTGTTTGTCTTTGAAAAGTTGAACCAATTGGCTAAAAAAGTAAAAACATCTGTATGATAAAAAACACTGTTTTTATTTTGGAAATCTGTCACCTTAAAGGATAAGAAAGCTTTTGAAAATCAGAGGGATTTCTGAGCATCATGTTTTTCATTTTCAAAGAATAACTCTGTATTTTTATCTTGAAAGTTTCACAGGATTAAGGCATCTTCATAAAATGTAATAAGTAATCTGAGGCTTTTATTTTTGTGTGAGAAAAGAAAATTTTCCAAAAATAAAAGAAATTATGTTAAATAAAGCGATCCGCAGAATAACTTCCTGTGTGGAACTGAGGGTTTTATATGGAATAGTTATACAAAATTTGAAAACATATTAATCTTCCCGTTAAGAAAGTAATAGCTTTTACTTTGAAAATCTGACCTTTCACCAGATGTGTCTAATGTTTGGTGCAGGTTGTGTGAACTACAACAGCAAAGTTCAGCAGGGCAGCTTAATAATGAGTTCAAATGTAAGCTACAGAGTGAACCGTATGTTCATATCCAGTTTAAGTCCATCCTCAGAATGTTGGTTATGTGTGTGTCCACGCATCGATTAATATTATGGCAATTTAATTAGAAATGAAAACCTAAACTAATAAAATAAAACTCAATGACATTTCTACACAGCAGTTCTCATTTGCTCCCTGCTTCTGTGCCTGCTGGAAACAAATTTGGTTGTATAAACTATTGTTTTAATGACTCAGGAGCTCAAATTTTTAGGATATAAAATCACCCAGAGGGAAAATTAATAGAGAGATACTAAAAAATAGTTAGTTCATCCTTATTAATATGGGAATATTATGAGTATAGTTCAATGAATTCAGAGAAATTGGAAAAGGAATAAGTGAAATTATAGTTGTTGCTATAACTTAAACTTAACATAACTTAAATAACTTTTAATATTTGGTAAATATTTGAAATTAAAAATCAATCAAAGTTGTGGGTAGTTTTGTCCTCATTCAGCTGTCCTCAGCTCATTGTTTTAGTTTCAAAACTTCTAAATTCATAATTTCAGGCATGAAAATCTGACTAGATGCTACAACGTTACCCTGCATTTATCTGAGACACAGAAACATGCTTGGCAGTAAATTCTTTTCTCTGTGGACTTGATGTTAAAACATGCAACAGTGCAGCAAAATGGTAAGTGGACTAGCACTTTTGTATTCAGAGCACTCAAAGCACTTTTGTACTACAAGCCTCATTCACACAGTCACACACATGTTCATAAAAGGGCTTTTTTCTATATCTTATCGCCCCTCCCCTTACACAGCATACACATTATGTCATATTATGCTCTTTTCTGTGCATCCAAGTACCCAAAAAGCTAAATCATCTCAAAAAAGAAAAGTTCAAATGAAAATATAAAGCTGTGCTTTTGTATCTCTAGAGCAGATTATTAGCTATGAATGAGCTTAGTGGTAAAGAAACAGAAAACAGTGCTTGGTGGCTCGACAGCAGTGAATCCGCTTGCTCTTTGGAGACAGTCCATGGGAGGATTGGAGCTGAACTGCACCCCCAGCAGCCCTCCATCTCACTCTCTGTGTGAGTCTAATCCTGGGTGCAGACAGTCATTCGGACCATCTGAGTGATGAAGGGCAGTCAGCTGCTAAATGCAGAGAACCTGACCTCAGTTACCCTGAATGTTTGTGGACTTGAAGAGCCTCGTGGTTCAGTCACACTCGTGCTCTGGATGCATGTACCACGACACGAAGAGGAAGTTACTATCTATAATATGAATGTCATTAAAGGGGAACATTGTGACATGAATACATCATTTATTACTTTCAGTGACTTCCCCAGAACCTGATTTAGACGCCACTGTAAATGCAATAACGTTAGACAAATAAATAAGGGAAAAGTTGTAAATAATGAAACATCTTAAAGTTATCCACTTTACTTTAATCCAAAACCTTAAATATTAAAATGTATTTCTTAAATATTATCTTAACCATCTTCATTGTTGTTGTGCTGAACAAAAACTAACAAATGAATGAATGATTTCAAAATTAAAGGTGTTTCCCTCTGCCCGTGGTCCACCTCTCCACCACTTTGGTGGTTTTGCGTAATTGGAAGAATATGTAAGTATATTCAAAGACATTATAAAAAGGTCTTTGATATTATCTTGGAGTAAAGTGTTTGCATCTTGTTCTGTTGCAAATCATTAATTTTAAAGAGCTAATGATAATTCGAAACATCGCTGTAACCTGTGAATGTACGACTATCTCAGAAGTTACAGAATTCTGCTGGAAACCAAACTCAATGTTGGGATTTTTTTCTCCACTGCATTTATTTAAAAGCTATGTTTGCATTTCACATTAAGATTCTACATTTTTTATATACCACTCTATATATTTTATTCTGCATTGCAACATTATTCTGCAAAATCAAGATGCTGTCTGCAAGTTAATACATTAGTAATCAGAACCAATAACAACAATGAGCAAACTTTGGTATTCATCCTTTTCAAACATGTATAGCTCAAAAGATCCATCACTGATGTAACCTGGGGTCATTGGTTGTTTCGGGTGTTTTGGGTGTGTCAGCATCAAAAACCCTTTTTGAGGCAACCCAGCCAGGGTTGATCAGACCTCATTTTGCTATTCGTGGCTTTCACCGCAGCATCAGTACTTGATCTAATGGCCCTCTGTTGATCCAAGCACTTTGCATAGTGAATGTCCAGCAAATCCTCAGCAGCACATCTCGACCCTTTCCTTCTGCCTGGGTTCTGGTCAATTTTTTAAAAACATTCAAAGTCATTTTACACAGTCATTGGTCCTGATACTTGGCACACTTTTTTGTTTTTACCTCATCTATGTGCTCTTTCCAGAGCACAGTTTATTCCAGCACCATCAATCTCTGGTATAGTGATCATGTCAGGCAGCAGCCATGATGGTTTTGTCTGGGCTGGAAACTTTAGTTGCTTGCTAGAGTCCTCCTCTGAGTTGATGCAGTGATGAGGAGGCCATCCTTTGCTTTAGCTTGGTTTCTCTCCAGCAATTACAAGTCTTTGGGTGATGGCACTCATTGATGTTTTTAATGGCTGCCATCAGCCATTGCCTCGAGTGCCTGATCATGGGGCCAACAACAGCACAGTCTCTGAAAGGCTTTTAGGGAGTTGCTAAGAAGGTGATCCAAGGATTCTCTTCCACAGCAAAGAGGGCAGAGATCTGATCTCCTTCAGCCCCAAATGTGGAAGTTTGCTGGACTGGGTATGACACTGTATACAGCTTGGACCAAGAACATTATACATTGGTATTTTGTTACCAGATGTTAGACCACTAGATTTCTCATTTCATCCAAGGTCCTTCTTGTCCCATTCCCTACATCCAGCTAGTTCCTAATAAGCCATTCACAGTCCTTGCCCTTCGTTTACACTGGTCTTACTGTAGTCGTGACTTCGACTACCTCCGACTCCGACTACCTGTGTTTGCCATTTTGGGTCTGTGGATTCCCTGTGCTGCAAATATTCCTGTTTCTGTGACTCTGTGAACTCATCAGTGAGGCTGCTGACTGGAAAAATATGTTTGCTCCATAATTAAAAATGTGAATGTACTTTGTGGCATTTCTACCTTTGTTTTGACACTCTTTTGTGTCTGAGGAACCTTTCAGTGCACGACCTGGAGGGTAATTGTTAATGATTCATACCACAGGGAGGGAGATATAAAAAAAAACAGCTTTTAGCGTCTGAATGATTCATAACCAGTAAAAAGCTGCAGCTGGTGGGAATTCTTTTAGAAAACTGCTCAGGTTTGATCCCTGAAGTTACAGTTGTATTTACAGCATATCCTCTGGTCATTTAGGCAACTGGTTGAATTGCAGCAAACCTCCAACTCAATCCAGACTGGTTACACTGGGGAGACTGTGTGCTTCTATTGCCCCGGGATATTGCTGTAAATACACGCCTGGTTAAAGAGGGTCAGAAAAAAAGGAACTAGAGATGTGTATCTGGCTCTTTTTATTGTGAACCGCATGTAGAATTTGAACGGAGAGCAGTCGTCAAGAACAGAAGGTACTGGATGTACCTACAGTGTGTGTATCTATACCTTTGTCCGTACCAGTAAAATTCCCCATGTCCCTCCGGCAACACAGACCTGGTGGATCTGTTCATAGTGGGAATGAGCATTGTGGCGTCTCACTATCAGTAATCAGAAAGTGTCAGTGCTGAGGTAATGGAAGGATGGTGCGACTAGTTACAACAGGCAGCAGTATCATCAACCACGTCTGATCAAAGTAAAAAAAAAAAAAAGTGAACTTAATTAACACCGCTCCGAAACACTGCCCACATGTGTGATGCTGCTACAACAGGAAACTGAAAAGCAGAAAAATATTGCCACAAATGGCGCTTACCTTACACGGTTTTGTGCGTCAAGAAATAAAAAATAATCCGGTCTTCAGCAGGTCTTAAAATTAGGCATCAGATGAAAAACAGCACGTGCTTAACTAACTGAAGCCTTTCATTGAACTACCAAATAAACAAATTGATACTCTCTTTCCGCCCAGACACGTGGCAGCACTTCTGCTAGAAATGTTTTCTTATTAAAAAAAATAAAAATCCAGACATACGAATCCTACCTAACAAAAAAGTAACTTCAAGGGCCAAACTTCATTATATTTCTTCACATCAATATACGGGCCACAAGTAGAGGTAACTTGGGCCGCAAGTGGCCCCCGGACCGCGAGTTTGAGACCCCTGGGTTATAAGACTATTTCTAAACAATCTGAAGACCATCATTCTTGAGTGGGAGAAGTAATTTTCCCACTCAAGAATCTACACGCCTGCAGGCATCACTCACAATGTTAAATGTTAAAGTTCATGACAGCACAATGAGAAAAGCACTGAACAAGTTTGGCTCGTTTGGAAGATTTGCCAAGAGTAAGACTCTTGTCTTCATCAAGACTAAGACTCGTCTTTAAAAAGTTGCATCTGAACAAACCAAGACTTCGGGAACAATGTCCTTTGGACAGATGAGATTAAAGTGGAGATGTTTGGTCATAATGATCGGCAGCACATTAAGATCAAAACCAGCATATCAGCACAAACACCTCATGCACGCTGTGAAGCACGGTGGTGGAGGAGTGATGATTTTGGCTTGTTTTGCAGCCAGGACCTGGGGACCCTGCAGTCATTAAGTCAACCATCAACTCCTCTATTTACCAAAGTATCCAACAGCTAAAGCCTGGGCCAAACTGGGTCACACAACAGGACAAAGATCCCAAACACAGCAGAAAGTTAACAACAGAATTGCTGCAAAAGAAAAGGTGTTACAAGGATCTCAATCTGATTAAAAGGATGTGGAGAGTTTTGTATAAACAAATGGAACAAATCTCAATGGACTGAAACAGCATAAAGAAGAGTGGCCCAAAAATCCTCCACAATGATGTGAGAGACTGATAAAGTCACACAGAAAACAATAACTTCAAATCATTGTTCTTAGAAGTGATTCCACAAGTTATTGAATTGTGGGGTGCACTTAGTTTTCCACACTGAAATTTTAGAAGAGACCTAGGACACAGTTGTCATGTTTCCCTGTTTAAGAAACCAATATGTGCACAAACTGGAAGACAAGGGAGAGACTGACATACTGAACAGGCTGGTGGAAAAGCTGTTGCACTGAAGCAAGGGGCAGCTTTTATTTACAGACCAAAAAGCAGTATCAGGTCAGGTTATACTCATGTAGACACAAATTTTTTAGGAGAATAGCATAGCATCTCCCAAAAAACAAACAAAAAAACAAACAAACAAACAAAACAACAATTAGAAGTGTCCTGCGTTAATGAATAGGGTGTTTGAAAATCATTTGTAGGCATTGTTGGTGCAGAGCTGGAGGGAATGACCCGGGAGAAGTGGAAAACATCAAGCAGCACAGACAAAGAGAGCACGTACTGTGCGCTGGCAGAAGAGAAGAGGCCGATCTAGCTTACACCCTAAGGCATAATCTGACTTTTATTTTGATATGAGCAGTGGCCCAAGGCAAAGCAAAATAACTCATTCATTAATTTAAAAAAAAAACAGTCAGTTACCATAGATGCAATGCAATACAAGAGGATTTTAATACAATCACTTGTAATTTTGTCAAGCTTTATATTTATCAGCGTGCATAATATTAACACACATATAGCAGCACTTACATACCGACAGGAGAGTTCTTTCGTAATATTTAACGTGCATTCTCATCACACATTCCCCAGAAAAGGGAAAAATCTAGACCATAAGCACATACAGTTCTTCAAACGCCCCTTTGGAGCGATTCAGCAGAGGATGACTGCAAGCTGTGCTATTAAAATGTAATATCACCCAGCTGCCATCTAATGTCTCTGAGGTTATTTTAATGGAAGATTCTAAATTGCTCACTGCTTTTTGGTTTGTCAGAGGAGAAAGTGAGAACATTTTGAATTCCCGTTTTTTTGGGTTTTTTTAGACTCTTTAATTCCGACCTTTGGCTTTCGTTGAGCTAACGTTATTGAACCGTTGTAACCTTCCTCTTTGCAGAGAGAGGAGTGCGAGACTGCAACTCCAAAATGTGCTTATTGATTTGTGCAGCAGATACTCCAGCTCACAGAACAAGTGCTCTCAGTTACTTTCACACATGGGCAAAGTGCATCTTAGGCAGCCAAAAAAAAGTTTAAGGTTTACACCACTCACCTTAGCTGGTCACGTGAAGGCTAAAAATGCTGAAGAAGTTTGATGTTTTGGGCACTGCTGTGTCTCAGCAAGCTATAAAAGATTGCTTTCTCCAGTATTACATGAATGTTGATGTGATGCCTGCTTACAATACATGTGATGCACACTGGGGGAAAAAACTGTAAAGATATTTCCATTTAACATTTTTGAAATGCAGGACTTTTCCACCCATCTCAACTCTATTTGTGAGTTTTTGAAACCTCATCAGTGTGATTTTCTTCCACTCAAAAAATGTAAATAAATTGCACAACTTCCACTGAAAAAACAGATGATGTACTAGCAGAAAATAACCAGGACATTTTAAGTTTTATTCTTTTAAAGGGTTTTTTTTGTGGGGAAAGTCAGCAGCTTCACTTAGAATCACTGGTGAAATTATGGTTCAGCGGTGAAAACATGTTGGTCTTCCATTGGCAGCTTTGGGTTCCACATCTGCCTGCAGAGAAATTCATATAGTTAGTTTTGTATTTTTTACTTAACTTGTATTTTTTTTTATTTCATTTTCACCTTTTGCTTTTTTTGTCAGTTTAGTTTTAGTTAGTTTCCAGACTGGATTTTCTTGTTTCGTTTTAGTTTTTTTTCTATTTGAAAATGTTTAGTTTTAATTTAGTTTTATTTAGCTTTAGTAAGCCTATTCTATAATTATATTTATTAGTACTCTATACAAGTAATACAATAAAAACACAGTACTTTTGAATCACAGTGTTATTCTTGTAGACATGCAGAGTTTCAATAAACACGCCCATCAAATTTTACCGAACAAACAAATACTAAAACTAAAGACATTTATTTTATTTTATTTTTCCAATTTCACAAAATCATTTCAATTGGTTTTAATTTTTTAAGTCTGGTTTTTGTCTTCATTTAGTTCAAATGTTTTCAGTTTAGTGTTAGTTAAATATAATATCCTTGCAGAAAGTGTCTGTTGCCAGAAGGGGGCAGTGTCAAAAATATGTGGTACAACAGGTCTGTGGGCCATGCTTGCTCCAGTTAGCATTCGAGTGACACACACTGTTATCCAACAACTCGAGCGACGTGTAGTAGGAATTTGAGAACTTCACGGGGACACGTTCAGTGGACAAAAACCTTTCTCTGTTGGCAAGTACCTCCATAACTGGACACAAAAATTGTGGCGTATATTTAGCATAATACAACACTCGCAGAATAAATATTCACTTAAGTTTTTATTTAAATTTCACTAAATCATCTTTAATGATAATTTGGGAGGACTTGGATGTCATGGTGCACTTTACAGAGAGCTGTATCTGTTGTGAGCCGACTATCATTGATATAAATGGGATGGGCAAAACAACAAAAATAGCTGTGGGTGTAAAACAATACGATTCATTATGCTTTACGATGACTGAAAACCTAATGTGCTACTAAACGTGCAAGCCAATAACAGGGTTAATGATCACTGTGCAGCTTGACAACATGCTACCTTTATTTTGAAAACATACATAAACAGGAAGATGGCTGCACTCAAGCGCGGCACGCTGATATTCACTGTTAACCACACTCTTCATTATGTGAAGGCCAAAGACCGGGTCAGACTCTGAAGCCGTCCTTTTCTCCCAGTGGAAAAGAGGTTAATGTAAGAAGGCCTCGGGAAGTGTGTGAGCACTCACAGAGCATCATAACAGGCGCAGTAATGAAGGGTCAGCGTGGTAATGATGAGCTCTGACACTTTATGTGTATAATAGATTTACACTGGCTGTTCTGTGAGATGTAAAATGGAGCGGATGAAGGAAGTGGCTGAGCTGCCTTGTTAAATATTCACAAGAGAATGATAATAAGATCAGTGCTCTGTATACACGCACACACCATATATGTATATAGTTATAATCAGCCTGTATCAGCCGATTCATAAAAAGAATAGAAAGTAACTCCAATAATATGACACACGTCACTTAAATTCAGCCAAGCTTCCACACTCACTCACCTGCCTGCCTACCTTTTTCAAGGTCCAGTCTATTTAACATTCACTTGTTTTGTGCCGTTTAATTTAGAGGAATAATAAAAGCACAAAGATCAAAGACTCTTATAATCAGTCATAATCATAATTAGTCTGCTCCACTGTAAAATTCCCTTTACTCCAATTAGGACCATCTTCTTTCCTGATCTAAACAAACACGCTCCATTTGCTTGTTTAGTAGGAACATGTAAAAAATACTCAGTTAATCTTTCAGAAAAAGAGCTCAGTGGTTCCACACGGCTTAAATATTGCACAATCGTCATAAAATGAAGTAAAGACGTACTGAAATAAATTTTGCAATAAACACCAGAGGCTCAGTTTAACTAGTTGCGACAATAAAATTACTTGAATGTTATGTTTTCCTCCATGCTTGGATCCATTACAGCGAGCAGCGAGTGTGTGTATTTTCTGTAATGAGATGCATTATTTAAAGATTGGTGACCGTGAAGTGTGACATGTTTTCTCCTCGCTCACCATCAGGGTTTGTGTGACCGTGATCTCGCTGATGACGCGTCGACTAACTTTGCACACAAGCACCACATCACATTTTAAAGATGACTTGACCCACATCCTCGCTGTGCTGCCTCAACCTGGCAGGAGAAGCAGAGTTACGGAGTGTTACGTATCGCGTTACTGGGCGTTAATCTGCAGAACAGCAGACGTCATTGTCTGACATCAACCATTCAGCCCTCATTGAAAGTCACACTGGTAGTTGCAGCTTTTATGTAATGCCACATCATGGCTGGTTCAGTTCACCAAAATGACCACGAGAAGAAATTTTAAAACTCGTGAAAATTTGAGTTATAAATTTCAAACAGCCCTGTGCAAAAGTCCCGAGCCACGCCGCATTTCATTATATTTGGTTCCAGTGAGCAGCACTTTTTTCTTGCTCCTTACAATGTCTAGAACAACAGTTCTCCAGGCTGAAGCCACTCTAAAGGTTTTCTTTGGACACTGGCTTTCGCTCATTTTCAATCCAATCCTTGCACCTGACCATTTTTTGATCTTCTCTTTGTTAAAGCACTGAACTCTGACCTATGAATCATTCAAGCATTAAAAGGCGCCTAACTCAAGTAATGAACCTGTGTTGTGTCTACAAAGACAACTTAGCAAAGAACTAATTTATGATTATATCTTTAGGCACTTTGCTACTAGCAGCCTGTTGCAAAAACACATAATTTTTTTAATTTCTTAAGTTAGTTTTTAGAATAAAATTGTGTTTTTGTTGCAACAAAGTGATTCCAAAGAGCTATTAGCTGAAAACTTTGCATATCTCAGCATGGTGTGCAGTCTCTCCTTAAAAAAAGGGGGGAAAAGAGGAAGTGTCAGACCTAAAATATAATCTACAGCAGATAAACAGTATCTAAAAGTCATGTTCTTAAGAAACAAACAAAAAAAAGAAAACCCAGTGAAGACCTGGTTCATTGAAGCCTCATCAGAAATGGCGGAAATGGTCTCAGTGGAAGGGTGACTATCAAGAAGTCATCGTTAAAGAAGAGAAATGGAGAAAATGCTGAGGTATACCACATTGCACAAGAACTGGACTGAAAATCAGTGGCAACAGGTTTCAAGGAATAATGAATCCAGAATTGTGGTTCATATGATCATCAACAGGTACACAGGAGGTCAGGAGAAAGATATGACACGTTTCAAAGCAATCTGTAGAACGTGGTGGATGCTGTGTAATGTTATGGGGCTACAAAACACACTGTCAGTGCAGTGAAAGCAAACAGTGGAACATTATCGGTCATGGACTGGCCTCCCCACAGCTCAGACCTCAACGTTACTGAAGCAGCATGTTGAAGGAGAACAGAACAAAAGGCAGAAACATCCAAAGAAGAGCTTTGAATGTCCTTCAAGAAGCCTGGAGAACTATTCCTGAAGACTGCTTAAAGACATGACAAGACTGCTGCTTAAGAGAGTTCAGACTATGATGAAGAATAAAGGTGGTCATACTAAATATTCACTTTCAAGCTCATTAGAATTGTACAAACGCTGTTTTTACCTTATATACTGTATTTCTATCTGTGTTTGCACATATTTTAATAAATTGCTACACAAATTTCCCAGTTTCTTAGCAAAATAGGTAATTAATGGTACTGTATATGAACTTAAGGCTAATTCTGAAAATGATCAAACACCATACCAATAATGTAAAAGTCCCACAGTCATCATTTGCTTCCCCTCACTTGTGAGCAGTGCTGGTATTTTGAAGCTGTAAGGCCCAAAGCAGCCAATGGTGTCTTGAGTTTAAGCCCACATGCTTAACTAAGTGCAGCAGTTCTGCCTTTACCCTCATGAACAAGATCCAGTAAAGCAGAGAATTTCCCGTAAAAAAATAAAGTTAAAATAAAAAATCCAACCTTCTGTGTAAATCCTAGCGAAGACGTGCTGTTCGATGGACTGTGAGCCTTTTAAAGTAGCTATGTCTGAGAGAGGGATTACAGAGCTCACTTTTATGAGGACGTTTACTACTCAGTAAGATGATACAGACGCAGTTTCCCTTTGAGCTTCCTCATTTAATTTGCTTATACTGCTTTCATTTTCTGCTTTGTTGATCTTAAAAACAGGAGTGATGGATACGATGATAGGATGTGACGATCTAACTCGATTCAGCCTGAGGTTACGTCCCAGCGATCAAATTATCATCGTACTTGAAATTCACTTGTAGCTATTTTTAAACAGCGTACATATTTTTTCTATTAATTCCTGTAAATTAACATTAGAACCTGAGATTATGTTTGTTATGTTCACGTTCTGGAACGTGAACTTCACGGGCTCGTAAGTTGATCAGGAGCAACCAGAGTCTGCAGAAAACAGCAGTTGCAGAGTCGCGGCGGCTTCAGACAACTTCAAACAGACATGTCGAAGTCGGTCTGACTCCCCTCATCACTTCTGCCTTAATGCCTTCTTCATGGAGCATTAGCTTACATCCCTGCAGCCGTGGAATTACAGCTATGATGTCAATACACATTGTGCACCATCATCAGTGTCTGTGTGTGTCCACAGTGCTCTGTATTCACCATTTTGTGGCTATTTTTAAGAAATGTAATCGTTGATTCTTGAGTCCATTTCTGGGAAGACTGGAGATGATGTTTAGGGTTTAACCCTTTAAGACCTACCATAGAACCAAGTCCGCCAGAGCTTATATTATATTTTTACATGCTGTGGAGCCATTTCTGGGAGCATTTCAAGTTGCTATACATCAATACAACCATTATAGCCCAAATTTAAATAATATATCTGCATTAAGTGCATAGTAATTATATAAATTGCAAAAAAGTGCAATAAACTACAAAAAAATTGAAAATCGTTTTGTTTTTTTAACATATATTTCTAGTTAGAGAAATTTAAGAGGCTCATCCTTCAAAACTGTAAATACAAAAAAGTTGCACAAACTAGTTTCCCATCACAGGAAATTTATTTTAAGTGTCTTCATAGTTTTATTTTTGAAATACACCAATTTTTATATACTGCAGGAAAAACGAAAATAAATATTATACTGCAAATTTGCAAAAAAAAAACAGCATATGCATCAAAATAAACTATTTCCAGCAGTGCAATATGAGTCCGAAGCATCCCAGAAACAACACAGAAAGTAATAAAGTCAAACATAACTTTTAAAAACACCAGTATAGGCTCATAAGGCCCTGATGATGAAAAACTACATTTGACGTCACTTCCGGTTTCGGGCAGGTCATGGCGAACATGCGATAGTTCGTGCTGATGGATGTAGGAAGTGTTACAAACAGCTGATTGGATTGGCAAAGCCTGTTTCTGGAATATTATGTTTTTGTTGCTGCAAGTGCTTTTTATGCAGTTTTTGCAAAGTTATATGTGGAAGGAAAC
>NW_024583042.1:126307-128318 GCF_018398535.1 Haplochromis burtoni
GCTGCAAGTGCTTTTTATGCAGTTTTTGCAAAGTTATATGTGGAAGGAAACCGTGACCTAGGACAAGCTGATGGCCGGTTTCATATGCAAAAAAATTATTACGCTAGCTCACATGGTTGCAGTGCTACCGTGCCCGCTCCGACCGGCTTTAAAGGGTTAAAGCAGACACGGGGCCATTCTTCGAGGTTAATGGCTCTTCTCTTAAGTTGTTTGTTATGGATTGTGCCAGTTATACTGTAACTGTATCACCTGCAGTTCCTGGATCCATAGATGGTAGAGGTTAAATACCAGACAAGATAAACAAAGTTATCAGTTTACAATACATCCAGTTTAACCATGAACAGAGAGAAGGTTCACTGGATCAAATCATTTGCAAGAGTTGTCGAGGCTTTCCAACACGTAAGTGAGTCTAAGGGAAGACTGCTGTACAAGACTGAGATACACAACATTGGTGTTGAAATCTGTATGTGCACCAACTTCACATATTATCCAATAGTAATTCCAAATATGGAGAGAAATTTAAATGAAGGCAGGGATTATGTTCAAGTGAGTATCTTCAGGTAAGTAACTAGGCCCAGTCACTATAATGCAGGCAGAGTTAGAATGGGTCAGGCAGGCTTTCCAGCAGGTTTCCCAAGAAGAGGGAGGAGACAGGTGAGCAAGTGCAAGACACAAGGAAATTCAAGCAAGGTGGTAAGTGAATGAAGTGGTGCAAAAGGCCTGCGCTATAGCCCCACAGGTAGAACAACCACCTGGCAAAGAATGGAGGTCAGCGCAAGGTTTAACGATAACTAATTGTAGATCGAGAGCAGATACACCTGCAGGAGACTTCCTTAGACCACCCACAGCCACTGAAGAAGTCTGATTAGTAACACTCACATTCTAACAGAGAGGAAGGGAGGAAGCAGATCTACCACTGGTACAATAACACAAGTAAGAATCATTCAACGTTAAAACCAACCGTTTATATTCTGACCCATTAAGACTTAGTGGTAAGAGGTCTTGGTGACTGTGGTATCCAGTGTTGGGTATAACACATTCAAAGAAATGACTGTACATTAATGTACTAAATTCAGTAATTGTATTACAATATATTATAGTTATGTTGTTACTTGCATTACAAAGTTATTCACACAGTGGGTGGATAGAAAAGAGAAGAAATCAAATAAACGTGGCTTTTTCTTTTGCACGTTGCAGCTGATGTCACTTTGTGTGCAGGAGGAGGAAAATGGTGGCGCAGTCTACAGCTGTTCAGGAGTGGAAATATGAACGTTACATTTATTTTGAATGCACAAAAGAACAAGAGCATGGTAGTGGAGTGCAACCTGCCTCCAAGACAAAAACAATTGCATTAAACCTCGACTCTTTGCAAGCATCTGCACAGATAGCATGCTAACATAAAGCTAGCCAAGATCCTAGATGATGTTACAGCTGAGTGTATGCTGACCCCAGCCCAGCACCCAGAGCCTGAACTTCACCAGGTGACAAAGGCAACTTGCAGTAGCCTTCATTTCTACCTGTAGAAACAGCTACAGTAGAATCACTTGCACTCACTAGGATAGGGATTTGTGTTGGTGTGTGTTTCAGGTCCTTTACAGAGTAAAAGTGAAAGTAATGTAACACGTAGTGTAACAAATTAATTTCTCTACTGAGTAATTAAGTAAAATACTGTGTTACTTTCCTATAATAAGTAATAAGCATCATGTAATGCACTACTTTTTTTAATAACAAATCCAACGCTGGTTGTGTCAGCACCGAGGCAGCAGATCATGATCATGTCCTAGAAGTTCTGTTTTGGCTCACACCTGTTACTCCTGCTTTGTTTTTTTTACTTCTTATCTCTGAAATGTTCTCCACTATAATTACAACCATTGTTTAGAACAACACATTGCCTCTGGAGGCTTTCCATGGTTCAGCCTGCTGCCCGTGCACCTGGCTGCCCACCTAATGTAAAAGAAAATGGGAGTCATCAGAGGAGATATTCATGCATATACATGTGTGTTCTCACAGC